>NC_041056.1:35181948-35473762 GCF_900634775.1 Gouania willdenowi | reverse complement strand
AAATAATTTGAAAAACAAGCGAGAGTGTGCTCTGACAGTCCAATGAGATGTAGCCTGCGTTTTAGCATGGTCTACAGTGTCAAAAGCTTTAGAGAGATCAATAAAGAGTGAAGCACAGTACTGTTTTTTATCAAGTGCTACAATAATGTCATTTATCACCTTCATAGTAGCAGTGATAGTGCTGTGCTTTTTTCTGAAGCCTGATTGCAATTTAGAGAGGATTTCATTAGAATAAAGGAACTCTTTCAACTGATCACAAACAAGCGACTCCAGAATTTTTGATAAAACACATAAATTTGAAATTGGCCGATAATTGGTAAGAACTGCTGGGTCACCTCCTTTTAATAAAGGGAGCACAAAAGCTGATTTCCAAACAGATGGAATATCTTTGTTTCTAATTGAAAGATTAAAAAGAATTGAAAGTGGCTCTGCTATAAAATCATCTGCCAGCTTTAAAAAGTAAGGCTCAATCAAGTCAGGTCCAGGGGGCTTTCTGTGGTCTAATGTTTTTAGAGCTTTGTGCACTTCGTGACAAGTAAAAGGATTAAAATTAAAAGGATCTCCAGAAAACATGGAAGATTGTCTGCAAGAATTCCCAGTCGTTATTCCTTTTGAGTCAAATAGAGAACCAGATGATAAAAAATGCTGGTTAAAGCAATTCAAGACTTCAGTTCTATCATAAACTGGGACTGAGTCTTTAAGTACAAATGTAGGAAGAGTCTCTGTGTTTTTGTTCAAAGACAGGGACTTGATCACTTTCCAGAATTTCTGTGGATTAGGGATGTAACGATTCACTCAACTCCCGATACGATTCGATTCACGATACTGGGTTCACGATACGATTCTCTCACGATTTTTTCATTTACAAAATGGGACTGTAGACAAATTTTTTTTTTGGGAAAAAAACTAGAAAATACTGTATTATTTTCCTTTTATTTTTCATTGTCAAAAGAATTCCTTGATAAACTATTTAAAACAATGCAATTTAACTAAAAATAAATCTTGAATTAAATAAATAAAGGAATAATACAAATGAAAATGAAGCCTATTAATTTAAATTCTGGTTCTATAATAAACAATGCAAAACTGCATAATAGTTCTTTTTCTTTTAAAAGTGCAACTGAAAATGTATTGTGTGCCTTAACAATTGGACTTTAAAAAAAAAAAAACCGTCATTGCACTGATTTACGTCATATTTGTTTGGACCAGCAGAGGGCGCTGGTAACACAGTGGTCGGTTGGCATGCAGATATTCTAGTAGTGAAGAAGAGAAGCTATGCTAGCAGACAGAGCTAATAGAAAAACGTGACTTCTACAGATATTCAAGTAATATTACAGATATTCTTTCGGTGTTAAAGGGGTAATGAATCATTTATTAACATATTTAAGAGTAGAAGGCAGCCAGAAAGACAGTATTAGCAGTCTCCGCCCGCCGCCAACACTTCCGGATAGCGCCCGCTGCTGGTTAAAAAAGTACTGCGATTCAATTGTCAGAAAATTGATATCAACTGTGATACCTATGAATCGATTTTTAACTGCCTTACGATTAATCGTTACATCCCTACTGTGGATTGTTGAGGTTCTCAGTGTTGACCGACAAAAAGTATCCTGATTTGGCCTTTTTGATAAGCAAAGTGCATTTATTTCGAAGCTGTCTGAAGAAGGACCAATCAGTGGCAGAATTACTTTGTCTTGCCTTGTCCCAGGCCTTATTACGCTCATGAATGCTGTCGGCCAGTTCTGGAGAAAACCAGGGATTTTCTCGCCCCTTCACCCTGTATTTCTTCAGTGGTGCATGTTTATTTCTAATTTGCATGAAAGTGTCTTTGAAAAAAGTCCACACGAGCTCTACATCAGGGATTAGACTTAAATATTCCCAGTTCACTATCGACAAATCATGATGAAAGGCTTGTTCATTCAAATGTTTAAGATTCCTTCTACAAACAATACGGGGTTTGCACTTCGGAATCCTAGTGTTTCTACAAGCAGCAACAACACAATGATCACTTAAATCATTACAGAAGACACCCAAGGAAGAGAACTTATGAGGCACATTAGTTAAAATCAAATCAATCAAAGTAGATTTATCAGGACTTTTGGGATTAGGCCTTGTGGGAAAGTTGACTAACTGGGTGAGATTAACAGAATCAAAAAACCTTTTAAATTCATCAGAAGTTGCATTTAACCAGTCACAGTTGAAATCACCTGCCATGAGTAATTCAGTGTAATTTATCTGATCCAAAAGCAGTTTTAGTGAATCTAGCGCCTCCTTTGAAGCAGATGGAGGTCTGTAACACCCAACCACAGTAATATGTAGCGATTTAACTATTTCTAAATCTAAGGCCAAAAATTCCATTTGTTTACTGATTGACTGGGAAAGAACAATTGAAGCATTAAATCTGGATTTAACATAAATAGCCACACCCCCACCTTTTTTGGGCCTATCGGTGCGGTAAACATTGTACCCAAGAATGTTAATGTCTTCATTTGTAATTGACTAAGTAAGCCAAGTTTCCGAGATCATAACAACATCTGCACCTGTTGATTTCACCCAAATTCTGACCATGTCCATCTTTGGTAGTAAGCTCCGTACATTAAGATGAACATATTTTAGACCAGGCAATGATTTAAAATCAGCGGGTGTCTGGGAGCAGAGAAGCTCAGGTCCAGGATTTGGTTGCACATTTCCGGACAAAAGTAGAAGCAAAGCAATCAACAACCTCTGCGTAGCAATAGATTTACTTTCAATTCTTTGATATGTTGAAGCCCCTCCATTTAATGGATTGGTAAGATAGTTATACAAAGAAAATATACACTTGAGTTTAGGTAGGTCTCTGGGCAGGGCTGGAGACAAGTTTATATCACTTTCAAATAAGCGGATTCGGCATCTCGCTGCGCGCAAAGCATGCTGGTCCGGGTCAAAGGTCAGGACTACCCAGCTCCCGCCTAGCTCGTATCATAAAACGTAAACATGGCCGAGTCTGACAAAGATATTGAATATTTTGAGCGTTGTAAAGTGGATGTTTTAAAAGAATATTGTAAGAGACGTGGACACGTTGTTACTGGGAAGTAGAAGAAAGAACTGGTGGCCCTCGCTTGGGCATTGTCATTTCAAAAAACGCCTATAGTTTTGACAAAACAGCAGGAACGAGAGGCTGTCAACCTTGATTATAAATCTCTGCTCGAGATCGATGTTGACAGTTGATGCTGGGGGGATCGGGCATATTGTGGCGAGAAAGAAAAGGACGCCAACAAACCCCCGAAACCTGCTGGGTGAGAGACACCACTCTAACATGTACACCACAATATAATATTTATATACTAGTTTACTAGTTAGCTATAATGTAGTACAGTATATGTCAAACTTACTGATTTAATCCATTCGGCACGATGTTCTGGATCTTTTCTTTCAGTAGGAAATGGGATGAGTACGTATGGCGGGTCGCATATACATCGTGAAGTTCCTTTATTGCACTCGTGAACGGGGCAAAACTCTTTCATCCACGTATTAAGCCCACGTGTACCGTTGGAGCAGCCACGCACTGAACAATGGGACCCTGGCATATTGCCTTAAAACGACCTTAAGAAAAGTAAATGCCTAAGTCCGTATATGTAGCCGGTTGTTCCGCTAGACAGGGGCTTTGTTGACACCCTGGGCAGTCGTGAACTCTGACCCGGATATATTGACCCGGGAATCGTGCATGCGTACTGATAATGCTGATTTGGCTTATTGTACAGGCGGTTCCCCTGGATGAAGAGAAGCTATAGGGCATGTGCTTTTGAGTAAAACACTTTTCACATTGAGGTGATTGTCAGTGTCTTTCCAGTGTGCGCAGGGACAACAGTTTGTAGTTAGATCCCATAAGGCCAATAAGCAAATAAAAGTAAGAACTTTCGCCATCATCCACAACAGGTAATGATGAAGTAATGAGGATTACAGACCTGAGTGGGAATGGCACTGTCATGAATCTTAGCTGCAGCAGTAGAAGGGAACTAACTGTAGCAGGCTCAGGTCTGTAGCTCCAGCAGCAGAAAAAGGCTCACTGTAGCAGGCTCAGGTCTGTAGCTCCATTGCAGACCTCAAAATCCAATATGCAATGTCCACAGATTAAATATAACCGCCTGCCATGTTTAAATAGGATAAAAGACAAATAAAATCCTGTCAAAGAACTATGGAATATTTTCTAAATATAATAAAACACAGACAAACACTTAAGAGACATGAGACATGCTGCCATCTTGGTTCACCACCCAAGTTAGCTCCATCCCTTCTCTTGTCCAGCAGTGTACCGGCGGGCGGAATCTGCTACTATTTTCTTTCTGGCCGCCATCTACTCTTACATGTTAATGTTAATAAATGATTCCTTACCCCTATAGCACAAAAAGAATATATGTAATATTACGTGAATATCTGTAAAAGTCACGTTTTTCTATTAGCTCTGTCTGCTAGCATAGCATCTCTTCTTCACAGCTAGATTAGCTGCATGCCAACCAACCACTGGGTTACCAGCGCCCTCTGCTGGTCCAAACAAATATCTGACGTAAATCAGTGCAATGACGGGTTTTTTTTTTTAAAAGTCCAATTGTTAAGGCACAAAATACATTGTCAGTTGCACTTTTAAAAAGAAAAAGAACTATTATGCAGTTTTGCATTGTATACTATATAACCAGAATTTAAATTAATAAGCTTCTTTTTCATTTGTATTATTCCTTTATTTATTTCATTCAAAATTTATTTTTAGTTAAATTGCATTGTTTTGAGTAGTTTATCAAGGGTTTCTTTTGACAATTAAAAATAAAAGCAATATAATCCAGTATTTTCTAGTTTCTTTCCCAAAAAAAATAAAGGAATATTTTTCAGTGATCATTTTACTACAGTCCCATTTTGTAAAATAAATCGTGAATCGAATCGTGTTGTGAACCCAGATTTTTTAATAATCGCACAAAGCAAACACCTTACTTTATGCTGACAGGAAAGAAACCAGATGTTTCAAAAATGCAAAAGTTTGGGTCCATGTGTTTTACTTACAAACAAGACAAAAAGAAACTTGACACAAGATGTGAACAGGGAGTGTTCATAGAATATGACAAAAATAGTCCCGCTTATTTGGTCTATCATCCAGATAGTGAAAAAGTCCAAAAGAAAAGATTGCTGAAGTTTGTGTCAAAGAAAACATCAGAGCAGCAAACGCAAACAGTAACAACATCTGACGATGATGATGAGACAATCCAAACTAAACAGAGAACCATACCAGAACCAAATGTGTGCTCAGAGAACATTCAGGATGAGCCAGGAGAGCTAAACCCAGAAACAAATGGTGAGGAACATGAGACAAGTGATAACAACACGAGGAGATATCCAACCAGAGACAGACACAAACCGAGTTATCTGAGTGAATATGTTACTGATGAAGACAATGATGATCAAATGCTCATTAACATTGATTATTGTTATAGACTGTCATGTGGAATACCGCGATCTTTCAAGGAAGCAGTAACTTCATCTGAGTCTAACAGCTGGATCAGAGCCATGGACGATGAGATACAGTCATTAAGGGAGAATCAAACATTCACCCTGACCAGCTTACCCAGAGGCAAGAGTGCAGTGGGGGGTGAGTGGGTGTACGCCATTAAGAAAAATGAAGATGGTACAGACAAGTACAAAGCACATTATGTCGCAAAGGGCTATAGTCAGAAGTATGGAGTAGATTATGAAGAAACATTCTCTCCAACAGCAAATATGACCAGTGTGAGAGTGTTAAAGCAGAAAGCAGCTCAGGAAAATTTAATCTTACACCAAAAGGACGTCAAAACTGCCTACCTTCATGCACCACCTAAGATCTATGAGGATAATCAAGGTGCTATTGCGTTAGCAAAAAAATCCAGTGAGCAGGCAAAGGTGTTAGCACGTTGACATAAAATACCACTGCGCAAAAAGAGCAAGAATCGAGAATATCCGGTTTTTGATTCTGTCGAGAATACGGACATTTCCGATGCATATCCGGAGTTTTTTTGATATGCCCCATATCTGGTCAAATACGGACCCAATATTCTTCGTGAAGACAGTATTTTGTATTAGGATACTAACAGTATTTAGATTTTGTCATATATGTGTTCCGGAAATGTCCTCAGGGTGAAAACACCCAGAATCCCTAAATATCCGGTTTTTGATTCTGTCGAGAATACGGACATTTCCGATGCATATCCGGAGTTTTTTTGATATGCCCCATATCTGGTCAAATACGGACCCAATATACTTCATGAAGACAGTATATTTTGTTAGGATGCGAACATTATTTAGATTTTGTCATAAATGTGTTCTGGAAATGTCCTCAGGTTGAAAATAGCCAGAATCCCTAAATATCCGGTTTTTGATTCTGTCGAGAATACGGACTATTCTGATGCATATCCGGAGTTTTTTTGATATGCCCCATATCTGGTCAAATACGGACCCAATATTCTTCATGAAGACAGTATTTTGTATTAGGATACTAACAGTATTTAGATTTTGTCACATATGTGTTCCGGAAATGTCCTCAGGGTGAAAACACCCAGAATCCCTAAATATCCGGTTTTTGATTCTGTCGAGAATACGGACATTTCCGATGCATATCCGGAGTTTTTTTGATATGCCCCATATCTGGTCAAATACGGACCCAATATTCTTCGTGAAGACAATATTTTGTATTAGGATACTAACAGTATTTAGATTTTGTCATATATGTGTTCCGGAAATGTCCTCAGGGTGAAAACACCCAGAATCCCTAAATATCCGGTTTTTGATTCTGTCGAGAATACGGACATTTCCGATGCATATCCGGAGTTTTTTTGATATGCACCATATCTGGTCAAATACGGACCCAATATACTTCATGAAGACAGTATATTTTGTTAGGATGCGAACATTATTTAGATTTTGTCATATATGTGTTCCGGAAATGTCCTCAGGTTGAAAATACCCAGAATCCCTAAATATCCGGTTTTTGATTCTGTCGAGAATACGGACTATTCTGATGCATATCCGGAGTTTTTTGATATGCCCCATATCTGGTCAAATATTCAATTCAGTTCAACTTTCGTCTCAAAGTGCTTAACAATATAAAATGCATAGTAAGAAAACCCAACAAGATCCACATGAACAAGCATTTAGCGACAGTGGGAAGAAAAAACTCCACATTTTTTTTAACAGGAAGAAATCTCCAGCAGAACCAGGTTCAGAGGTGGTAATCATCTGCCTCGACTGGTTGGGGTTAGTGAACAGAAGGACCATCAGAACAGGATAGAGGGCAGAACATCTGAGTGTCCCAGACTAGTTGAACCATGAACCATCGACCAGGAACTGCCTGCTCCAGCATCAAGGCACCATTAATCAGGAACTACTAGCTTCAGCCGCAAGACACAGACTGCAGGATAAACATGATACACTACGATATACTCGTATCGATGCCATGCTCTGAAATGCTACCGCTACAGATGAGGTTTCGTCTTGTACTGGGCACACGTAGGCATCTCAGTGATCACTACAGAGGGGACCATGTCTGCTTTAAATTATATCAATTATACGATGTACGCTTTAGTAAATAAGTCGGTTTTGAATGTAACGGTCTGAGGTGTTGTCCATTTACGTGTAATGGTCGGTGATTATGACCAAAACAACGAGACCATGTCCGTTTTAGGTTATTGCTATTATACGATTTACGCTTTAGCAAATAAGTAGGTTTTGAGTTTATTTTTAAAGGTGGAGAGAGTAGCAGCCTCCTGTACTAAGATTGGGAGCTGGTTCCAAAGGGGAGGAGCCTGGTAACTGAATGCTCTGTCTCCTGTTCTACTTCTAGACACTAGAAACTTCAAGAAGACCAGCAGACTGAGCGCCGTATTCACTAAGATCTGAACTAAAGGATGGTAAAACAGTTGCTTCTCTAAATCCTTTGATGACGCAGTTTCCCCACCTACTGTGAGGAATTCACTAAGATTGCAGCAATAATTAACGTGCATGCAGTGGTGCAAACCGCCCCATTTAAATGAGCATTTTGCTCATTTAATGTGGACGTCAGTGCGCTGCACAAACATTTCAGGAAGTTAAATTGGAGGCAGATGGACTTCTCTGTCTGCTGCACAAACATATAGTAATGTAGAAAACATAATAAACAAATAAACATAAAAAAATCTAACAAAATGTAACAAATGCGTGTATTTGTTTTTCAGCAGCACTCTGGGCCAAGACATTCCTGATTTTAGAGATAATACGGAGGTGGAAGAAGGCTGTCTTTGTGATTTGTTTAATATGAGAATTAAAAGATTAGTCAGTATCAAAGACAACGCCTAAGTTTTTTACTGTGGTGCTGGGTGACAGAGTAATGCCATCCAGAGACACTATTTACTCTGATAATTTATCTCTGAGGTGTTTTGGACAAAATAAAATCACTGGTTTTATCCTGGTTAAGGAGAAAATTACGGCTCATCCAGGATGTGATGTCTATGAAATCTATGCTTTGAACTACAGTGGTGTGAAAAAGTGTTTCCCCTCTAAACCGTATCAGAATCAGAATCGTTTTAATTGCCAAGTACAGTTAATTCCAAATTATGTGGCTGGTTTATTCCGTTTTTAATTCCAAATTAGATAATTCCTCTTTCTTGTAAACACTTAACTTGGTTAAAGCCGCTTTATTTTAATCTGTATTGTTTTGCGCATGCGCGACTTGCGAAGATGACGTGCTGGTGACGACATAATCCAAGATAGCGACGGCCCGGACTCCAGCCTAGATTATTTGATAAGAGCCTTAAAAGACATGGATATAATGAAAAGAGTGGATGGACAAAGGCATAAGCATGCAGACTTTCACACGGACATACACGGACTTATTAAACACACACGAACCTCGGTAAACGTAACAGGCTTCATCGAACGGCTGGCACTAGGACCCCCCGGAGTAAATGCGTCCCAGTGCTGCATTCTCAGGCTGTAATATCACCAGTTTATCATTTTACCTGTTATTAGAGCTACTGTCTTTACCAGGGAGCAAATATTTATTCGTGGTGATTGTTTTCAGAGTTTTACTGGGATTTTTACCAGTGATTAGTTCATATCTCCTTCCGCTCCATGGTCCAAACTGAAACCGTGTGTTATTGTTGAGCTGATGCTTCAAAACTAAATCAAAATAAAGGTGAAAACAATTCTCGTGTGTCGTCTTCTGTTTCATAGACGACAATAAAATGTTTGTTGTATGTTTTTCCTGATAAACCCCTGTCCCCCTGTCCAGTCAGAGCCTTCCAACCCCCAGCCCTAAAGCGGAATTATCTAAAGACGAATAAACCTGTTTTCCATGTAAACCTCGTTCGGGAATTACCACTTTAATTCCGAATGATTTAAATCGGAGTAAATAATTCCGAATGCAAAAACATCATGTAATCGTTGCCATTCGGCAAAATCAAAGATAAAGACATACATAAATTATAAAGGCCAAATCATAGATTTCAAAAGTGTATATCTACAGTATTCTTTTAATTAGAAAATATTTTACATTTACAAATCAAATGATCAATTTCTTGTAGTTAGTTATAGATTAAATTTACTGCTGATTTAAAGCAACACAAATTATGTTAAAGATCTATTAATTGATTTATTATTATTTATTATTTAGGGGTCTTTTGTGCCTGCTTTGATTTATTTGGTATCTGTATGTGAGTTGTTTAATGTGTATTAAGTTTAGTATTTAAATTAGAATTATTTGTTAAAAATTTAGATTTTGTGTATTTTTCTTCCAAACTGTCTTTTTAGTTTCAATCTGCCTCAGTTATATCTGATTAGTCTCATTGCTTACGTACATGGTTGTGCTAAAGTCAATCTTTGACTGTCCATGAGAAGCTGTGTTGTTCTTTAGATGATCTTGGAGCCCATTCCATTCTTTGATGCCTGTAAAGGAACATTCTAAGGCTAAACACAACTGATTTTATGAAGGTGAAGCCACTTTAAGTTTTGATCTTTGATTCTGAATAATATTCAGGTTGTTTTGTGTTATTTATTTCAGAATTCCTTGTAACATTTTCAGTTTCTGCTGGTCTCAGGTAAATAAACTGGTATTGAAAGAATAGAATACTTAGTGTTTCAGTCAGATTGGTATTTGTAAAGATTAATACTGAGCAGAGTTTAGTTCTGTTAATGTAAATGATTATAAACTGTAGGGTTAGATACAATAACATTTCATTTATCAGAGGCTTTTATCCAAAGCAATGTTAATACAGTAGAGGTAGGAGGGATTCAAACCTCTGAACCTCTGATTACAAGTCAGCTTCATTAACCACTGTTGCTCCACCACAGAGTTGATCAACAGTGGATTCTTTTCTGATACAGCGCTGATATGAAGCTGTACAGACACAGATGACCCAAAAAATAATGCATTCTTTAATTTTAAGTAACTTAAAAGTTACCTTTTCATGTAACTCATTAGTTTTTGCGGTAAGTAATCAAAATAGTAACTGAGTTCATTTGTGAATGAAGTAACTAGTAACAGTAACTAGTTACGTTTTTTCAGTAACTAGAACAACACTGGTTGTGACAGAAGTGTGACTGAGTTCAGAAAAAATATTGTAGCAACGTTTTTAGTAAGAATTTTTACTTGTTCTTGCAGCTAAAATTCACCAGAATGCAGGAATTTGCATGTCTTTTGTTAAAACATTTTCTGGGGGGGAGGACCCCCATGACCTTTCCCCTCAATTCTAGGAGAGGCTTTAACATGTAAATGAAAATGCTGTGAGCTATACACATGCAAATCAGGGTAGCAGGGGAACTTCTACTGAGCTTCAGTACAAACCACATCTTCATCACAGCTGTGGAGTTCAGCTCAGACGTGACCGATTAAGATCAAGGAGGGTAAGTGTTATTATATTAGATTTGTTTTTGGTCAGTGTGACTATTTTTCATGTGTATTAGTGTTTTTTTTCAATGCTAACAAGCATTGGTCTAATCTGAAGTCACATGTTCAAAACTCTGAACACGGTCTGCAAATCTCTCAGTCCATGTGGACTAAACTGTGACTCATTTTTCATTGTTTTCACACAAAACACATTCACTGACCACAGTCAACAACATTCATCAACTCTTTTCTCACTCACTAGTTTTAATTATTAATATTATAATTAGTTCACCACCTGCAAAACACTAAACGTTTACAGCACATTTTTAAAATGCTAACACACTTTGTTCAAAACACATCAGCTAAATGAAATATATTGATTATAGTATTTTGTGTTTTATATAACTGTACCCTATAGATTCTTTTTTTGTTTACAGTAATTTTTATGTTTTTTTTGTGCAAAGATCTTATTTTGTATTAAAATACTGATGTACCTGACAATGTAAAGCTCTTTGTTGTTAGTATTTAGTAGTTCAGTGTGCTCAGAGTGAATAGATTAGATTATTTGTTAGTGTTGTGGTTGAATGAGCTTCATTTGAGACGTGTATGAAGTGTTTTGTTGGTGAGAAACACTTTTGGAGATGAGAGTAATTGTTAAGCTGAGATGACTGATGGATATGCAGGCTGTGTTTAGAGTTTTGAACATGTGACTTCAGTTTCAACCAATACTTGTTAGCAATCGGAAAAAAAAAAACTCTAATAGAGTGGAAGGGTCCCAACCCACAGGTTGAGAACCACTTGTGTATTGCATGTCGAAGAATCCATGTACTATGGCTAGATTGTATGTCCAAGCATGTATTTATGTCTGTCCTCTACATTGCACACATTTGATCACCACTGTATTTATATCCATACAGGGCTTGGTCCGTCATACATATAGAAGCCTCACAGAGCTGCAATGGAAGGTCTAGCCAGAGGACAAGTATGTTTTTGGTCTTTTTCCCTCTGAATTGCTACTGTTTGTGAAATTTACAAAACACAGTTAGTTAGATTTTTTTGGTTTTTTTTTTTGTAACATGTTTTGCTGAATGATGAGTATCTTCTACCTCCACCACCACCACCACAGATTCTGTTCTGATCACAATGAAAAAGTGACCATGGCTGTGATGGGGGCCATTTAAGATGCTGAGCCACACTGGGGCACAAGCCAAGTTAGGAGTAAGTCTGATCACATTAATCTGGGGACTAAATTTAATGTATTTGAGTGATCATTATCCTTTTCAGATGCCTTAAAATAATACATTTAGTATGAATTCATGACATAGTATTTGTGTTGTCATTTTCATTCACTAGGAGCCTGCAACATGGCTTTAGAATCCTACGAGGCCAATGAGGAGCAGGACCTGAATGGGACCAAGGAGGATGTAAAGAGTAGGAAGACTCTTACCACCAGGAGAGATCCAATGTTATTGCCGTGCTCCATACTGCTGCATTTATTGATCATGGTATTTATCAATCACCTGTAAACAAAGTGTATACAGGTTATTTCTAAAGTGACTCTTTAAGACATTTTAATTGCCTGCGACAAGCTGTTGAGCTAAGGTTAATGCATCAATAAACCAATTGGAACAACAATTAATATCAGCAATGGATTTGTTTCTGTTATCATTTATTGTCATAATTTAAGGACCCATAATTGTTTTGTTACATTGTGTTAGCCAAGAAATGTATGGGATTAAATATTTAAAGTGGGTCTTGTGTTCATGTTAGGACAGCTGAAATAAAAATGGTCAGGATACTGACCTCTCTTCCCATTTGTCACACAGCTTTTCAAGGAATGGGTCAAAGTGGGACAGATGATCCTCTCTCCAGAAGAAAAAACTGTTTACAAATTTGCCTCTACCAAAGTGGCGAGCAACACAGCTGTCAGAGATGATGGAAACCTGCTAGAAAGCACTGGGCAATAACAGAAAAAAAAGTGTTGAGCCAAGATCCACTTACTTATGCACAGACTCTGGACACTTTTCAAAAAGGCTCCGCCCTAATTCAGATAAAACATCTATCTGTCTGCATGTGAGTGAGGTGGAAGAAGACTCAGATAGAGATGTTTAAAATTTTGTTTGTGTGATATGTGTGTGTGTGTGTTTCTTTTTCTAACTCATTCTAATTTTATTGTGATAGAATAAAATGTTATGTGCACTAAGTGATTTTTGTTTTTAATATTTATCTTGATAGTCTCTATCTTCAATGTAGATCTGCCATTTTTGATGAGACAATTGGTACAGAGGGGAAAAAGTGGACCTAGTATAGAGTTAGGGACACTGCATTTAACTGTCCTGGGTATGGTGAGTCACCCAATGGGCCATGAATTGTATATCGTACTTCGGATATGACCGGGGAGAGTATCGGTGCAGTATTCGGAATCAAAATACTAGTGGTGTTCGGACTTCGGATATGACCGGGGAGAGTATCGGTGCAGTATTCGGAATCAAAATACTAGTGGTGTTCGGACTTCGGATATGACCGGGGAGAGTATCGGTGCAGTATTCGGAATCAAAATACGAGTGGTGTTCGGACTTCGGATATGACCGGGGAGAGTATCGGTGCAGTATTCGGAATCAAAATACTAGTGGTGTTCGGACTTCGGATATGACCGGGGAGAGTATCGGTGCAGTATTCGGAATCAAAATACTAGTGGTGTTCGGACTTCGGATATGACCGGGGAGAGTATCGGTGCAGTATTCGGAATCAAAATACTAGTGGTGTTCGGACTTCGAATATGACCGGGGAGAGTATCGGTGCAGTATTCGGAATCAAAATACTAGTGGTGTTCAGACTTCGGATATGACCGGGGAGAGTATCGGTGCAGTATTCGGAATCAAAATACTAGTGGTGTTCGGACTTCGGATATGACCGGGGAGAGTATCGGTGCAGTATTCGGAATCAAAATACTAGTGGTGTTCGGACTTCGGATATGACCGGGGAGAGTATCGGTGCAGTATTCGGAATCAAAATACTAGTGGTGTTCGGATTTCAGATATGACCGGGGAGAGTATCGGTGCAGTATTCGGAATCAAAATACTAGTGGTGTTCGGACTTCGGATATGACCGGGGAGAGTATCGGTGCAGTATTCGGAATCAAAATACTAGTGGTGTTTGGACTTCGGATATGACCGGGGAGAGTATCGGTGCAGTATTCGGAATCAAAATACTAGTGGTGTTCGGACTTCGGATATGACCGGGGAGAGTATCGGTGCAGTATTCGGAATCAAAATACTAGTGGTGTTCGGACTTCGGATATGACCGCAGAGAGTATCCGGGAAGAATTGAACTCCGGGATATGGCAAGTATAAAAGTGTTCCCATATCCGGAGTTTGACATGCTCCGAACATGACATCGACTTCAACTGCTGTTCGGAGAGTATCCCAGGTGGATATCACCGTATTTGACTCATATCTTGGAATATTCGGGGTTCGATTCTTGGGCTTTTTGCGCAGTGTACCATTTTGTTAGGTCAACTGTGAACGATGGAAAAGTGACATTACACTATTGCCCTACAGAGGAGATGTTAGCAGACGTAAATGTAAATAGATTTTGAATGCCATTTTTTGTAACAATTCTCATTATAATCTACACATTTTTGCAATGGTGATGATTGCTCTTTTCCCTGTGTTCTTCATACTTTTCACATACACCAGGATACTCATAATATCTTATCGAAGCGGCAGAGAACTCAGGAAAAAAGCTGCACACACATGTTTACCCCACCTGCTAGTGTTGGTCAGTTTCTCTCTTCTGTGCACATATGATGTCATTATAGTTCGACACGGGACTGACCTTTCAAAGCTTGTACGGTTGTTGATGACTTTTCAAGCCATTTTGTATCATCCCCTCTTTAACCCAATAGTGTACGGGTTGAAGATGAAGGAAATATCCAAACACTTAAAAAGGTTGTTCTGCCAATCAAAGTCATTTAATGCATTTAAAACCTTTGTATTGCAGTATGTTTGGTGGCAATAATCAACTCTAGATGCACTGAATGTTGGGATGTATTGAAACAGTTATTGTGTCTATATGAGGTTAGGGTCTTTTTTACATGAGGTTTTATTTTAATCCTTTTTCTTGTTGAAGAGTGTCACTTTTACATGAAAGCTCCAGTTATTTGCTATTGCATTTGTCATTAAAATTGTACATTAAGATGTGCTTATATTTACCATTTTGTTAAAACATATTTATATTTTGTGTTTATTAATGCCAAAGCCAGTTAGAATTGCTCTTTTTTTTTTTTTTTTTTTTACAGTCATGGCTTTTTGTGTGTAATTGTAATGTAAATGTAATTTTTGAGTTTCTAATAAATGGAAAACCTTGAACACCAGCATGTACACATTGTTGATATTCATTAATGTTCTTTCTTGAATGCACATGAGCTCATCCACAACCTCAATTCTCTGGTAGAATTTCAGCAACACATTTTCTTTTTGCACTTAATTCTATGTAAGATACTGTCTATAATTTTCCAAATGTACTCTTTATGAAATAAACAAGCTACACGCTTTACAACCTCTTTGAAATGAAACATCTCAGCCCTACACTACGAAGCTGGATCTCCAGATCCAGGCTGTCTGTTTGTTCACGGGTTTGACCAAACCAAACATTTACACTCCCAGAGCGGCTTTACAAAGACGTTAACTTTAGCCTGGGGTTTCCAACCTGGATCAGTGAGATGATAAAGGAGAAACCATGCAGAGCAGCCTACTTCACCATCAACAAACAGACAAATATTCTTAAAGAATATGAAGAATTAAACTCCATAATCTGTTGTCACAGATAAAGCCAGAAAAGAAGGATCACTGACAGAAAATTGCTGACTCTATTCATGCATAATCTTGTAACATTATACAATAATAATACATTTGACAATAAATGAACAGCACTCTGATTAGTCAGATTTACTTTAATACTGAACAGATAAATCCACACCTTGATGACATGAGTAGTTGATGGATACATTAATCCATGTTTCAGCAGTTTGAAGTCAAGTGTATTTAAGGATTTTAAGCATTGTACTTTATATATAAGTATGTACATACAGTGCCTTGCGAAAGTATTCGGCCCCCTAGAACTTTTTGACCTTTTGCCACATTTCAGGCTTCAAACATAAAGATATAAAACTGTAAGTTTTTGTGTACATTTCTGCAGTTCATCCAGAGTGATCATGGGCCTCTTGGCAGCATCTCTGATCAGTTTTCTCCTTGTATGAGCTGAAAGTTTAGAGGGACGGCCGGGTCTTTGTAGATTTGCAGTGGTCTGATACTCCTTCCATTTCAATATTATCGCTTGCACAGTGCTCCTTGGGATGTTTAAACCTTAGGAAATCTTTTCGTATCCAAATCCGGCTTTAAACTTCTCCACAACAGTATCTCGGACCTGCCTGGTGTGTTCCTTGGTCTTCATGATGCTCTCTGCGCTTTAAACTGACCTCTGAGACTATCACAGAGCAGGTGCATTTATACGGAGACTTGATTACACACAGGTGGATTCTATTTATCATCATTAGTCATTTAGGTCAACATTGGATCATTCAGAGATCCTCACTGAACTTTTGGAGAGTTTGCTGCACTGAAAGTAAAGGGGCTGACTAATTTTGCACACCCAAGTTTTCAGTTTTTTATTTGTTAAAAATGTTTGAAATATCCAATAAATTTCGTTTCACTTCATGATTGTGTCCCACTTGCTGTTGATTCTTCACAAAAAATTACTGTTTTATATCTTTAAGTTTGAAGGCTGAAATGTGGCAAAAGGTCGAAAAGTTCAAGGGGGCCGAATACTTTCGCAAGGCACTGTATATGCATAGACATTATGTAAGTCAATGGTCCCCAATCCTGGTCCTCAATGGCCACTATCCAGCATGTTTTAGATGTTTCCCTCTTCCAACACACCTGATTAAAATGAATAACTCATCATCAAGCTCTGCAGAAGCCTGATAATGATCCTGGTCATTTCAATCAGATGTGTTGGAAGAGGGAAACATCTAAAACATGCTGGATAGTGGCCCTTGAGGACCAGGATTAAGGACCTCTGATATACGTAGACACCACATTGCCTGCTGCAGCCCACTAGAGCGGTGCATTAACAGGGTGTGGAAAACTGTGAGCAGGGAACAAAACCTGCAGGACACGAGGAGGTTGACATAAGACATGTAAGACAATGATCTAGCAATCACACTGTGTCCAAGAACTCAGCTAAATAGTGAGGGAAGCTTGATTGAGAATGGGCCACACCTGGGTGGAAAACATGAACTCAGAACCCAAACACACTTACATCACCGGGAGGTGGAGACATGAGCGGGAACACCTGGAAACACTAAGACAAGAGTAAACACAGGAGATACTCAAAAATCAGAATAAACTAAGACTAAATAACTAAAAGAACCACAAGGGCTAAACACAAAGAAAACTAAACAGAACCTGACAGGGTGACCATTTTGGAACGGTGGTAATTTCTCCTACAGTACATTACATCTATAGAGGAATGATGTGCTTACACTGGATGGATGGATGGATGGATGGATGGATGGGTAGATAGATAGATAGACTTAAATAAAACAAAAGGAACCCAGAAAACGTTCAAACTGAATGGTTATTTTTTAAATTTCAACCATATAAATTCTAACTTCATTTATTAGTTGTTTTTTTAATTGCTTTTATTCATGTACTCATCATACACCAAACAACAATATAAGTAATTAATAAGTATTTCTAACTTGTCCAAATACATTGCAGTTCATAATAATAATAATAATAATAATAATAATAATAATAATAATAATAATAATAATAATAATAATAATAATAATAATAATAATATTTGTCTGGTATAGTATTGTGGTTACTCATTTTGGTATCGTGACAACTCCAGATAGACCTACAGTTTACTCACATCCTTCTAATCGACCATATTAGTTTCAGGTGCAACTCTTCAACCAACTAACAAACTTTACCCATTTTCTTTTACCTTGATTTAATCCACAAAGTAAGATCCTGCTCTGTGTAAGACGCTAAATAAATGTTCTCATTTAGCAAAAATGTTCTCAATCCCCCCCTACACACACACACACACACACACACACACACACACACACACACACACACACACACACACACACACACACACACACACACACACACACACACACACACACACACACACACACACACACACACACACACACACACACACACGTAAACTGAATTTGATCCCTTCAAAGACATACACTGGTAATGGCCTTACATCTGACCTGTACCTGTAGTTGTGCATTACACAATGTCCATTACACCATCTCCTCTATATAAATACACAGTTATCTTTTCTGCACACTCTTCTACATACAGTTTGTTACCTAAAAGTGAATAATATGCTTCTCCGCGCATTGTCACTTTTGCAGTAATTCCATGACAGTCAGTAAGCTTTGAGTTTGAAATTTGAGAGATGAGATTGCTACAATTGTTTCAATGAGGGAGTGATGTGATGGTTTTTTTTTTAGCATTTTCAAGGATAGAATATTTTATGCATAACAAAGAGGGTTGACTTTGGTTTCAGGAATTTGTCTTTGTTATGAAGAGAAAATATTTTGTTTAAAAAAGAACTTTCAGACCTAAAACACAGGATAACTACTTATGTTAAAGCTAGGGTAGGCGATTTCCTCCAGATACACTTTTTAAGTTTTTGGTTGAAATTGTCTTCATGTCCTGACAGAAATTAAGATCTTATGTGCTCTGAAAAAGGAACAAAGAAAATCTGTCAAATGTAGCAGCTGTAAATCTGTCATAACTTTGACCAATAGAAAAAAATGAACCGTTATTTTTTAACCAATCACGTCTCTCTCTGCTCGTTCTCGACCCCTCGCATGCACAAGCTCACACTAGTGTGTATTATGTGGGCAATCAAATACATCATGACAATCAAAGAGGAGAAGGGGTTAACTTAGAGGTCGAAACAGATTTGTCACTTTATTTTGAAATGTGTAATGAGAGTTTAATGAGTTCCATAGAGAATGAAGCGACCTGATAAAAACAAGTTTGCACAAACTCCGAACAGCCTTACATCATCTGATGAGGGTCGAAGGCATCCTACATTATTGTTTTGTATCATTCGGACATGGATCTGCACCAAGTGCAATTTCAGGTCAGCTGTTTATCACCAAGAATGCTTTTATGATATTATTTTTTACGTGTCATGCATTTTTCTGATCTGTTTGGATTTCACTCCTTTTTCACACAGCAATGAATCCTGAACTAAATACAACATACATTACTCTTGATGGACTCCTGGCAGTGCAAAAATACAGACATGTTTATTTTTTCCCTTTATTTACTGTGTTAATATATTGTTAACACATGTATGTAAACAATTAATATGCTCTGAATTGTATTTTTTACTTTATCATGTTTGACTCCTGACCCCACCTGTTTGCACTGTGTGAGGCGATGTATAACTCCGCCTGTTAATAAAAAGTAGTTCTGGTCATGCAATGAGACTGATGGCCACGCAGTTTTTCTTTCCTCCACAAAGTGGAGGAGGAGGAAGAGGAAGAGTGAGGATGAGAGGGGGAATCGGAGAAGGAGGAGAAGAAGGAGGCAGAGGCCGTGCCAGAGGCCGTGGCCGAGGAAGAGGAAGAGGAAGACCTCAAGCAGGAGTAGGTGAACCTCAAAGGAGAAGAGGTCCAACTTTAAGCAATGAAATTCGCGCAACTCTTGTGGACCATGTTGTGAACCATGGATTGACGCTGAGGGAGGCTGGACTGAGAGTCCAGCCAAATCTCAGCAGATTCACCGTGGCATCTGTCATAAGGGCATTCAGACTGGAAAACAGGTAAAAAAATTACCTGTTTACAGCTTCTTACTGTATGCACCCCATATCAGCACTTTTGATACCCCTTCCTGTGACATTTTACAGTAGGTTACATGTATGTTCTACATAGGATTGAGGGTCGAGTACAACGAGGAGGAAGGGCTCCCATTTTCACACCACTGCAGGAGAGGGAGATTGTGAATATGGTTTTGGCAAATAATGCCATCAGGCTTCGCGAAATCCAGGCCAATATTATTGAAGACCAAATCATCTTTTATAATGTGAATCAGGTCTCTGTCCACCATAGCTCGTATCCTGAAGGCACATCAGGTATAAATGAAACAATTGTACCGAGTGCCTTTTGAGAGGAACTCAGAGAGGGTCAAACAGCTGCGGCATGAGTATGTGGAGGTATGTATTGTTCACTTTAGCACTCTGATGTTGCATACTGCACACATAACCTTTTTTTACATGTAAATGTACTGTACACTAAATCTATGCTGAACTACACAATCTTGTCTTTCACTGTATTTTAGAGAGTTTTACAAATGGATGCTGAGGCCATTCAGCATGAGTTCATCTACATAGACGAGGCAGGGTTCAACCTCTCAAAGGTCAGAAGGAGGGGAAGAAATGTAATTGGCCAGAGGGCAATTATTAGTGTCCCGGTGCAACGTGGGGGTAACATCACCCTTTGCGCGGCAATCACCCAGAATGGGGTCCTCCACCGCCATGCCAACATGGGTCCGTATAAAACACCTCACATCCTTACATTTTTGGACAGAGTATACAACTTCACAATCATAAATAACATGCAGATCCAATACATTGTCACCTGGGACAATGTTTCATTCCACCGCTCTGCTCTGGTTCAGAACTGGTTTACGCAGCACCCACATTTCACAGTCCTTTTCCTGCCACCATATTCTCCATTTCTTAACCCAATTGAAGAATTCTTCTCGGCATGGCGGTGGAAGGTTTACGATCTGCACCCCCTGGCTCGGGTAGCCCTCATTCAGGCCATGGAGGAGGCCTGTGACCAGATTGAGGCCACAGCCATACAGGGGTGCAGGATACGGCACGCACGGCGATTCTTTCCCCGCTGTCTTGCAAATGAGGATATCGCCTGTGATGTGGATAAAATTCTCTGGCCAGATCCAGCTAGGAGAAGAGACCAACAGTAGCAATTTATGTGCTGTGTTTTCTTTTTTGGGGGGGGTTCTTTTTTTGTACAGGATAAAATGTTATGTTCATGAAAACTGGGAAATGTTTTCTTTTTTCGCCATGTTGGCTTGAGTATATGGAAAAAAATAAATAACATTGTCAACAGCATTAGTCTTGTGTCCTGTGTGGTGTCTACAGTAATGCATACAAGTGTTCACTGTGTGTATTGTTTTGCAAAAAGTGTGAGCAGACATTGTGTTGACAGTTGTGCAAATCCGAGCGATTCTTTGCAAATTCACTGTGTGCTTCACCCATACTACTCTATGCACTTAGAAGCAGAATTAGCTGAAAGTGTTTAAGGTTTTCAACAGCAGAGTGTAACTGGTGCAAACAGAGTTAAGTCATATGCAACGTGTGTTTCATTTGGTAAAAAAATATGGTTTTGATAAGTTAGTGTATAGTTTTTACAAGAGTGGTTCATTTTGCAAAGGAGTTAAGGTGTTTTGCTAATTGGGTATGTGGTTGGGCTATTCGTGTGTTGGGTTTTGCTAAACAAAACAAAACAATCAAAATTGTGTTTATTCAATTGTAAAAAACTGTAAGCTCGGTGAACTCACCTGCTGCATTTGTTATAGTGCTTAAACCTGATTGGTGTGTCTACAATTAAGCAATCTTGTGTTTGCACACCTGATGGCAGTGTTCAATCAACTGGCTCATAGGTGTGGTAATTTGACAGTCAGTGCTTTGGAATTGCAAGGAAGTGACATCTTGATATACTTCTGTGTCTAATGCATTGACGTGTGTGTTAGTGTTTAAAATCACGGTGTGTATTGTTTTGCACAAAGTGTGAACGGACTCATTGTGCTTACAGTGGTGCAAATCTGGGGCCAAGTTTTGCTCCTTGAGTGTAAGGTTTTGATAATTGGGCAACACTTTAGATTTTAGTGTTTATTCAATCGTAAAAAACTGTAAAACCTTTGTATTGCAGTATGTTTGGTGGCAATAATCAACTCTAGATGCACTGAATGTTGGGATGTATTGAAACAGTTATTGTGTCTATATGAGGTTAGGGTCTTTTTTACATGAGGTTTTATTTCAATCCTTTTTCTTGTTGAAGAGTGTCACTTTTACATGAAAGCTCCAGTTATTTGCTATTGCATTTGTCATTAAAATTGTACAACATTAAGATGTGCTTATATTTACCATTTTGTTAAAACATATTTATATTTTGTGTTTATTAATGCCAAAGCCAGTTAGAATTGCTCTTTTTTTTTTTTTTTTTTTTTACAGTCATGGCTTTTTGTGTGTAATTGTAATATAAATGTAATTTTTGAGTTTCTATTAAATGGAAAACCTTCATCACCAGCATGTACACATTGTTGATATTCATTAATGTTCTTTCTTGAATGCACATGAGCTCATCCACAACCTAAATTTTCTGGTAGAATTTCAGCAATACATTTTCTTTTTGCACTTAATTCTATGTAAGATACTGTCCATAATTTGCCAAATGTACTCTTTATGAAATAAACAAGCTACACGCTTTACAACCTCTTTGAAATGAAACATCTCAGCCCTACACTACGAAGCTGGATCTACAGATCCAGGCTGTCTGTTTGTTCACGGGTTTGACCAAACCAAACATTTACACTCCCAGAGCGGCTATACAAAGACGTTAACTTTAGCCTGGGGTTTCCAACCTGGATCAGTGAGATGATAAAGGAGAAACCATGCAGAGCAGCCTACTTCACCATCAACAAACAGACAAATATTCTTAAAGAATATGAAGAATTAAACTCCATAATCTGTTGTCAAAGATAAAGCCAGAAAAGAAGGATCACTGACAGAAAATTGCTGACTCTATTCATGCATAATCTTGTAACATTATACAATCATAATGCATTTGACAATAAATGGACAGCACTCTGATTAGTCAGATTTACATTAATACTGAACAGATAATTCCACATCTTGATGATATGAGTAGTTGATGGTTACATTAATCCATGTTTCAGCATGTGAGGTAGTGTGGCTTTCAGTGGCTATTCAAAGTGAATGAAGAGACATCTCAGGCAGGAAGTTGCAAAATCTGTGTCCATTTTATTTACAGTGCCTCCCAAACATTTACAGAGTGCTGGTACCATGATGTGTCTTCCTCCAAAGACCAAGCACAAATGGACCAACCCTGAACAAAGCACTCACCTGCCTTTTATTCTCAGGCCCACCCATTGGCCCATCCCCTTACTGGGCGTAGCTCCTGGTGAGGTCACCAATGACCTCACCGGTCTGGAGTATAAAACCAGGAAATGTTGACAGCACTCCCCTTTTAGGTGCCACATGGAGCAGGTAAGGATGAATGTAGTTTTGTAAATGTGTATGTGCAACAGAGTGTGTGCTGTTCAACTACAGGGACAAGTGGAGTTTAAGACTCACTTCGTCACACAGCAGTTTGAAGTCAAGTGTATTTAAGGATTTTAAGCATTGTACTTTATATACAAGTATGTACATATATGCATAAACATTATATACATCAATGGTCCCCAATCCTGGTCCTCAATGGCCACTATCCAGCATGTTTTAGATGTTTCCCTCTTCCAACACACCTGATTAAAATGAATAACTCATCATCAAGCTCTGTAGAAGCCTGATAATGATCCTGGTCATTTCAATCAGATGGAAGAGGGAAACATCTAAAACATGCTGGATAGTGGCCATAAAGCCATAAATGGATTTTTCTGTACCAACTCTATCTTTAAGCTACACTGTGTGAACTCAAAAGTGATATCAGTATTTGGTTTGGTGTCTTGCATGTTTATATTGGGTATTTGTCCTGTGTTTTTTGTTTTATTCACATATGCTAGAATACTTTTCATTGTCTACAAAAGCAGTAACGATGTGAGACAAAAAGCTGCAGAGACGTGTTTACCTCATCTGCTGGTTTTATTGTGTTTTACTGCTTTAGGTACATATGATGTCGTTTTCACTTGATTCGACAACAACTTTCCCAAAATTGTGCACTTAATCATGACTTTACAGGTTGTTTTATATAATCCTCTCTTTAATCCAATTATTTATGGTTTCAAAATGAAAGAAATATTTAAACGCCTTAAGAAGTTGTTTGGTTGTACATAACAAAGGTGAAATAGTTACATTTCTATTGAACAAATATTTATACAATACTTTTTTCCTATCTTTTTCTTATTAGTGTTCATCAAATGTACAAATAAATCAATTTCACTGATAATTTACTATATACAGTACGTGTCATAGTCATTCCTATGCATAGGACCACAGGTTAGACACACACACACATTTAGCTCACTTTCCTCAAATTTTTCAATTTTGCTTTCATTTGAGACAAATTCATGTAATACTGCTAGTTCTATATCATTGGTAAAAATTTGTAAACATGAAAAATCAATCTAAATGTTAAATACAAATGTTAAATCTAAAAGTTAAATCGGTCGTTACCCCGTGTGAAATGTGGGTTTTAGATTCAGATTTAACATTAGGATTTATAATTTACATTCAGATTTAATATTTACATTTAGATTAGTTTTCCATCAGTACACTTTTTTAATAATGATATAGAACATGATGTTTTTCATGAATTTCTGTCTCAAATAAAAGAAAGAAATTGCTAAATGTGAGGAAAGTCGGCTAAATGTTCAAAATATGTTTTTTATGAAAAAGTGAACGAGTCTTTACATTCGGCACCCCATACCTAACTGGGGTGAATAGTAGGATGTGTGGAGTACACACACACACACACACACACACACTTTATTGTAATATGAAAGATTTGTAAATGACGCTTCGGGTGAATCGCACCATTTCTGTCATTTGTCTTGAATGTTGCAAAGTTAATTAAAATAACCTGCTGTGTCCTTAAGCTGCTGTGTGTCATTATTCCTTACTGACAATATTTGTTCTTTTTTTTTCCCTTTGGTTATATTTGCCAAAATGTGTTTGTAATATACATGTAAAAATGTAATAGCCAAGCTTTCTTCATCTGGGTAACAAAAAGCATGGGTACAATGAACAGGCTTATCTAATAAAGGCAATCAGTCACATGTTTGCTACACCACTATTGATCATGTGGGAGATGTAGTTCAGAAGTAGAATGAGGAGTTTGTAGTGAGAAAACTAATTATATACACAAATATATAAACAGTGTGAGAACAAATACTTGGTATTAAAGGATGAGGACACTGCATACACATCAGGCAGACGGTCAATATGCAGTGTCTAAAACCATGGCTAATCTACAAGAATCCATATTATATTAAATCATATCAAAATCTATATTTAAGCTCTTTGGGTGTTGAGAGTCTAGTGTGTGAATCCAAAATAGTTATTTTTGTCAGCGTCTCATCCTCTTGACAACAGTACATGCTGAATTCCCTGGAAATGACAGAAGAGATAGGGTGTGAAACAGCATTAAATTACTGGCCACTGGATACAAGTAGTTAGGATTGGCACATCTGATGGAGCTTTTATGTTCACTGATTCTCTTGACAATAAACCAACAATCATTCTGTGTACAAGCAGTCAGATAGTGGGGAAGGCTTGATTGGGAACAGACCACACCTTGAAAATTTCCAAATCTTGAAAAAGTCCATATTTTGTAAACGAGGTCTTAAATGATGTAAGTTCATTTTCCGCTTCCTTTGTCACTCCCTTTTTATTTATTTAGTTAGTTAAACAAACTAACTTAAAAAAATAAAACATCTGAAAAACTCAAATCAAATAAAAACAAATTACATTTCAAAAAGTATAATGACCCTGACACACACTCATTCACTCCATTGTATAAACTACATTTGTTCTGGCTTGTTTATGGGTTCTGGGACTGTTTACACACTTCTTAAAGAGACAACGTTCTGAATGTGGTTTAGCAACGCGACAATATTAAATCACACATTTCAGCCTCAATGAAGGAAAAAATCAAAAGTGACACAAAATGTTGATATTGTGCTGCTAGTGATTAATAAAAGGCTCTTTGTGACATTTTTAACCACTGACTTTCACCAATTATTGTTTCTCTTTTAAAACTATATTGAAAAATAAAATTAAAAAAAGTTTATATCGCCTATCACCATTTTGAGGAAAAATATAGAGATATGAATATTGGTCTATGTCACCCAGACCTAATGTAAACAAAGCAGTAATGTTTTATCTTGTAAAACATGTAATTGTCCAAACTGTGAGAAATGAGGGGTCCGAAACACGGCTTAAAGTAGGATTTTATTAACATGAGTGTTACCTAAAAAAAATAAAAAATAAATAAAAAAATCACTGATATGCTGCCTTGTTATGTAGCAAGTGTTGCTAATGCTACACTTCTTTAGTTAAACTAAGTAAAAAGGCTGTGTCACTAAAAATAACTTGTCGACATTTTTGTTTGATGTAAATTGTACATAGAACCAGTTTGATAAACTGCTTACATCGTTTTTTATTATCTTGTATCCAAATTTTCCATTTAGGGCAATGTTTTAAGTTGGTGAAATGGTTTGTTTTATTGATAAATAACTTTAAAATAATCTAAATGATCTGAATGGAGAAAGAAAAAAAAAAAAAAAATGATCGCGATTTTATAAAGAAAAAATTGTGATTTTTATTTATTTTTTTCCCTTATTGCCACCCCTCCAAAAAAATGTTTTTCTTTGTAAAATCGCAATAACAGTTTTTTTTGTTTGTATGTTTGTTTCTTTGTTTGTTTAAAATAAATTATTTGTCATTTTGTTTCCTGAAATGTTTTGTTTTGCTTTAAACGCAATTGTTGAGCTGAAAAAACTGTGTTGACCAATCAGATGAGAGGTTGGGTTGCCTGGGGAACAAGCCTAACTGTCCATTACTAACAGTCCACTTTTATTGTCAGTTGCTCATCATCTCTGTGAGTAACAGCACCATTTTTGTGGAGCTCTTCAAACAAATTTTCTTCAACTGTGTTGATCGGACGACATCTTGTGGTGAAACCACATTTCTACCAGTGGAAACAGGAAACCGGACGAACTGGATGAAAAAATGACGGCCCAGCAGCATCAGCTTGAAAGGTAAGACATTTTTTTATGAATTCGTTTTTTTTATTTATATTTTTTTTTTGGGAGGGGCTCAAGTCAAATATTTAGAGCTATTTCCTTCATAATTTTGTAAATATTTATTTAGAAAATGGTCCTGCCTCACTTCCAAATGTTTTGTAGTAGTTTTATGTCAATCAGAAAGACTCCACATGTTGGAGAAATAATGAAAACGTATGGTTTATACCAGTGTTTCTCAAATGGGGGGTACGTGTACCCCTAGGGGGGAGGCAAAGGCACTACAGGGAGTACTTGAGAGAGATAGAGTAAAATTAACAATAGAAAGCTTTGAAAAATGGGGTTTTATGAGGTTTATTTCTTGTTAAAAATGATCATACTAAATTTTACCGGAAACTTACAAAACGACATTAAAAACACACAAAATATGAGAAAAATATACAAAAGGACAAACAAACACACACACTAAGAGAGAAAATGACTTACTATTACCAGCTAACACACAAAACAACAACAAATACACCAGTGTTTGAAATAACGGCGTTTAAAATAACGGCGTTTGTTTTTCAGTAACAGGGTAATCTAACTAATACACTTTTTACGCCATTACAACTCCGTTAATGTTAATGAACATTAAATGCGGTGAGTTACATGTATTGATTGAATAAACTGTGATCAGAAAGCTCCCCTGGCTTCATATGCAGCTATAGTGAGGAGGTGGGTTAAAAACAAGGTGAGCGATTATGATTGGCTAAGACGGCGTCATGTTTCATGGTAGCCAATCAGAGACAGTGTTTTTACACATGTGGCAGCACACACACAACCACTACAGATTTGATGAAGAAGCAGAGATGGCGATCGTGGAGCATTCCGATGAAAAGTTGTTATTTTTAAGGTGGCGATACAAATACTACTTTAATTTAATTGTGGTCAAAGGCAAGAACGTGCATGTGAAGTGTACTTTATATCCAGGAGTGAAGACTTTGTCCACATCCGTTGTAAGTAACTAGAATTTAATGAAGCACCTCACAATGACACACGGTTTTTTTTTTTTTTTTTTTAAGTATCGCAAATACTTACTTTCCTTGTTAATGAGTTACTTTTATTATAGAGTAATTAAGTTACTAACTCAGTTACTTTTTGGATCAAGTAGTGAGTACCTATAACTAATATTAATAGTTATAATTACTATATAATATTACTTTTTTAAAGTAACGTTACCAACACTGAAAGACACACAAAATAAGAGAAAAATATAGTGAATAATAAAAAAGAACAGACAAACAACAACAAAACAGACACTAAAAACACACAAAATGATGTTAGAAATGATATTGATTAGTTATTAATATTAATATTATTATTTTCAGTTCATGTTCTAATCATTAGAACATGAACTGAAAATACAAGGGTCAGTCTTGGTCCCACGTGATGAAGGAGATGATCGTAAATGGTAAAATCTATAGAAATAAATCTATTCAGGAGGCACTAAATACTGTTTCATTCTATTTATTTACAAAATGAGATTCTTTCAAATGTGTGTTATCACTCATTATTTCCATCATTGTGCTTTATAGTTGTTTTTTCACAGACTTCTGAATAAAATATTGTAGTCGGATAAAAGGGAGTACTTGGATTCAGAAATAAGAGAAAAGGGGTACTTGAGTCAAAAAAGTTTGAGAACCACTGGTTTATACTGTATGAAGTAATGACCTGTAGCCATTGGAGAGAAAAAGAATCTCAGAGCTGACTTTTAATTAGAATTTTCAATCTGAAGTGAGGCTTAACTCGTAACTGGAACTACACACTTCCAGCTAATATGATGATAAAACATGGACAGGCTAAACGACAATGATGAGTACTTTTTTGTATTTATTTTCATGAATCCTAACCTGATTCCATGTCTATGTTACAGATCACAGAGAAAGGACAAAGTGTGGATAATCGGCTCCAGTTACATCCGGCGGGGCGAGGAGGCTGCACTAAAGTTTTTTGGAGACAATTTGGGACTGGACGCCAACGTGCACTGGTTTGGAAAAGGAGGGATGAGGTGGGAAGGAGTTCTGCCTTGTTTTTATGGTCAGCTTTCCACCCAGGGACCCCCTGACATCCTCCTGGTTCACGCCGGAGGAAACAACCTGGGCATAAACAGTGCAAATAGTCTGGCCTACACTATTAAAGAGGACTTTACCAAATTGCACATTAAATTCCCTGCAATGAAGATCATCTTCTCCTCCATTAATGAACGCAGATCCTGGAGGTACGGGAAGCTGTCCCAGATCATCAGGGACAGAAAAACCATCAATCATTTTGTCAAGAGGGCGTCTGTCTGTTTCAAAGGAGACGTTGTTGAACATCCTCTCCTGCGATTCTACAAACGATCACTGTTTATTCCAGACGGAGTTCATTTCTCTGATGAGGGAAACCACTTATTCTTGACAAGCATCCGCTCCACCCTCCAGAACTTTCTAAAGGAGTCAAAAATACCAACAAGGACCATCTCTGGGGCAACGATGCCAATAAGGACATTCTCAGTGACAAAAAGCAGTACAGCAACCGTCTCTGGACATAAAAAGAACATTACACCAATCAGCTGGCCTTGAGGAGGAGGAGGAGGGGCTGGTTGTGGTCACCTGGTGGTACCCCCCACCCCTTTTCTACAATACTGCTTATCTACTGCCCACCCAAATCTATGAGGTGCCAAGTGTAAAAATGACCCATTATTGTTTATCTTGTAGAACTATTGAAAAAAAAAATATATTAATAATGGAATTAAATCACCTATTGCCATATTGAGGAAAAAAATAGAGAGATGAATATTGGTCCATATCACACAGGCCTAATGTAACCAAAGCAGTAACATTTTATCTTGTAAAGAATATGATTGTCTAAACTGTGTGAAATGAGGCGTTCAAACACTGCTTAAAGTAGGATTTTATTAATATGATTGTGTTACCTCAATAACAAATATAAATCACTAGACTGATGTGCTGCATTGTTATGTAGCAAGTGTTGCTAATGCTAATGTTACACCACTTTAGTTAAACAAAGTAAAAAGACTGGGACTAAAATAACTTGTCTTGTAATTACCTTGTCCTAAATTATCTTTTATTCCTATTTTTCATTTAGGGCGATGATTTTAAGAAGGTTTTATTAAAATAACTTTAAAATAGTCTAAATGATTTGAGTGAAAAAAATCGTGATAAAATCGCGAGCGTGATTTCACAAAGAAAAAATCGTGATATGATATTTTTCCCATATCGCCCACCCCTATGTTAAATCTAAATGTTTAAATCTAAATCTAAATGTTATATATCATATCTAAATGCTTGATCTTATATCTAAATATTAAATCTAAATCTAAATGTTGAACCTAAATATTTCGCACATATGCTAATTTACCCCACCCCTTGTAACCTCAACCATTACACAAGCAGAGAGACACACAGCCGCTCCCACACACCCTTTCACCAATGCCTGTCTGGGTGATATGCACTCGATCTCCACCGCCGGGAGAGAACCAGCCATACATATCACCCAGGCAGGCATCGGTGAAGAGGTGGGTGGGATCGGCTGTGTGTGTTTCTGCTTGTGTATTGGTTGAGGTTCCAAGGGGTGGGGTCAATTAGCAAATGTGTGAAACATTTAGGTTAAGGTTAGAGTAGTAGTTAGAGCGGGCGGTGTTCATGGCAGTTTTGTATAGTTGAAGGTGATCGGAGTAGGCTTGGAGATGGACTGTTAAACCTTTTTTTTATGTGGAGACGTTCAAGTTGGCGTTTGTGGGTTTTTAGTTTTCTGAGGTTGGGGGTGTACCAGGGGGCGGTGTGTGTAAATGAGACTAATTTGGTTTTGGAGGGGGCAAGTTGGTCGAGGCAGGAGGAGAGGCAATTATTGTAATGATTAACAAGGTCCGTGGGGTCGTCAGAGAGCGGGGGGGGGGCAGACAGAAGGTTAAGAAGAGAAGTGGAAAAATCATGAGAGATGGATTTCAGGTTTCTAAAACAAATGGTTTGCTTGTCGTTGGGGTGGAGGGTGGGAAGGGGGAGGTGGAGGTCCATGGTGATAGCCAGATGATCGGAGATGCAGAGGTCAGTACTGGAAAGTTACTGGATGGTGAGACCGGTGGAGCAGACTAAATCTAGGGTGTGGCCATGGGTGTGTAAGGGGAAGTTGACTTGCTGAGTGAAGTTGTGGCAGTCCAGTAGAGCAAGGGATTCAGAATGACTGAAAGGATGTTGTGGATATGGTGCTGATGTTGAGGGCTTTTTTATGGACTGAGGCTACGCCACTGCCCCGGCCAGTGAGATGGGGCTGTTCAATGTAAGTGTAACCAGGGGGAGTGGCTTGGTTTAGTGAGAAATAGTCCAGAGGTTTATGCCAGGTTTCAGTGATGCAGAGGAAGTCCAGGTTATTGTCTGTTATGAATTCATGTAGGATAAGTGCTTTATTGTTCAGTGAACGGGTGTTAAGGAGAGCCAGTTTCAGTATTTTCAGCGTTGAGGGTGGCTGTGAGGAACGAGGGAGTGGACGGAGGATGGGATTGGGCCGTTTTATGCGTTTAGTGTCATTTTTGTAGGGTTTAGGGGGCCTGGCTGTGATTATGGACTGAATGGGAAAGGTGTGAGCAGAGGAACGTAGTAATGGGTGGAGCCTGTAGGGGGAGCTGTGGCAGGAAGAGGCGCTTTGGTGGGGCAAAGTAGAGTAAGGTGAAGGAGACGGTGTGTGTTTTGTAAATAGTCAGTCGTGGGAAATGCTGGACGGCGTGCTGAAGATTGGCTGTTAAAATACTACTGACCAGTTAGTTAGATTTAACATATACTATTTACATTTAGATTTAGATTTAATATTTAGATTTAGATTTAATGTTTAAATTTAGATTTAATATTCAGATTTAATATTTAGATGTAATATTTAATATTTAGATTTAAATTTAATATTTAGATTTAAATTTAATATTTAAATTTAATATTTAAATTTAGATTTAATATTTAGATTTAATATTTAAATTTAGATTTAATATTCAGATTTAATATTTAGATGTAATATTTAATATTTAGATTTAAATTTAATATTTAAATTTAATGTTTAAATTTAGATTTAATATTTGGATTGAGATTTAATATTTAGATTTAAATTTAATATTTAGATTTAATATTTAGATTGAGATTTAATATTTAGATTTAATATTTAAATTTAGATTTAATATTTAGATTTAATATTTAGATTTAATTTTAATATTTAAATTTAGATTTAGAATTAATATTTAGATTTTACATTTAGATATAAGATTTTGCGAGTCAACTAGTCCCTCTGTTCACTAACCCAACCAGTTGAAGCGGATGGCTGCCACCTCTGAACCTGGTTCCGCTGGAGATTTCTTCCTATAAAAAAAGGGAGTTTTTTCTTCCCACTGTCGCTAAATGCTTGTTCATGTGGATCTTGTTGGGTTCTTTCTTCTTTTTTACGATGGACTTTCTATTTTAATCGGCGCTTTGAGATGACTTTGTTGTATTTTGCGCTATATAAATAAAGTTAAAGTTAAGGTTGAGTTGAATTGAATTTAGATATAGATTTAACAATTAGATATAACATATACCATTTAGATTTAATGCTTTTTTTTTACCTCTAAGTGGTTAAATGTAGGAACGTGCTAAATATGAGAAAAGTGAGATAAATAATGAAAATGTGTTAGCTACAACTTTTATACTACATTTTTACACTTGGTACCCCCATACAAATCTACATAACTTTCATCCCTGAGATACAAGACCTCCTTTCCATCTTTTGCTCAACATCTGCAGAGGGAACTAAACAGAGGGAAGACTCTGATGATGAAATCTCTGAGAAAACTTTATTTACATCTCCTTCATTCTCATTCTTGTGTAAAAAGTTGATTTTCTAATTAGAATTGCTGTTAATAAATATTGTGTAATAAATACAGTGTGTCTTGCTGGTTTTTTTCAGGTTAGTTTTATCTTTTCAATGAATCTTCTATACCCCTTCACCACTTTTGTTACTGCAATCATTTTAAAAGGTTGTAAATCTAGTGCATGTAAACTTTAGCTTGAATCAGGGTTGGAGTCAATTACATTTTAAAAATACAATTACGCATTCAATTATCAATGTTCAATTACAACGCAATTATGATTACGTTGATGGGCATTTTTTCCAATTACAATTAAAATTAGAAGCATATTTTCCACTGAAATTCAATTACATTTATGTTCTGAATTACTAAAGTTAAATTACAATTAATCACAATTACTGAGTCTTTAATAAATAACCCCATAAAACTTCAGTTTTCTGTAACAATCGGTTATGATACCAGGTCGGTTTTGACCCATGTCTTAAGTCAGCTGTAGAATACAGTAAAAAATATTATCTTTTATCTAATTTTCTGTCTCAATACTTGGTTACCTTGTTAGGCTTTGTTATTCATGAAAATATTAGCCTTAATATTTTTGGTGTGGGCGTCTGAACATTTTTTGTGTCAGTATATAGCCCTAGATTTTCTTTTTCTTTTAATGGTAAAATGATCCTTAAGAGGACAAGTTATGATATAAAACCTATTTTAATCATTTTAACTACATATGTGTAAGCCACAGAACTGTAAAAAGCTTCCACAGTTTTGCATTTAGTTAAATTGTAAATGACAGTTTTTATGCGCCAATTTTATTTTAATTACAATATTACAACTTTAACAGAGATTGCCCTATCAGAAGATTGTTTAATAATGGCTTTACAGATGATTATCTAAATCCAATCCATATGTGGATTTAAAATGAAGGCGATTTCTAATCACCAAGCTTTTCTGCAGAGTTTAACGCAATAACTATGTTATGTCAAAATATAATTATATTTCCAAAAGTCAACATGGGTACTATATTATTACCTATAAAATTATTAAAAACTGAAAAAAAGAAAGCTTTTAAATTGTTTTGGAGGACAATATTTTTTACATGGCCTATTTATATTGATCATATTTATTTATATCAAAGAACATATAGAATAGATGGTCATTTGTCCTGATCGATTTGGTTTCTTCTTATGCAGGTCGGTCCACATTGTATCAAAACACATTTTCTGAGCTCAGTAAGATGTGTGCTTAGACTGCCACCATGTGGTAAGAAAGGAGAAAGCAGCTTTGTAAGTGTTTTTTTTTTGTTGTCATTTAGTTATTCTCCAATCGAACTAGAGAACAACTAAACTTTTTTAACTTGATTAAAACATGTTCAAAGTACCTACCTAGATAATCAATGCTATTTCTTTCAAATAACAGTACTTCTACTTGAGTAGGATATATCAGTACTCTTTATACCTCTGGTGGCTACATAAGATAAACCTGCCAGATTAAAGAGGCCAAAAGGGAAGCAGGTGGTTTTTACAGAAAAAGCTGATCCAGCCATTTCACAACATGGACAAACACGGTGAAAACTCAGCACAATGCTAATATAATATTGTTGTTAGTTATTTGTTGACTTATCACTTATTTATATTTTTAAAGAAGCTTTTATCTTATATCTATTTTTTTCATTTAAATGTTACTTTTCATGTCCACATTAATGCCCTGAGACTTCAGTTATTAAAAGGCTCTAACTTTTAATTTGGCTCATGTGGATTTTATTTAGAACTTGTAATTTATGTACTATTAAGACACAGATTGATAAATAGATCTATATATAAATATCACCCATGTTTTTGTCCCATATTTGTATGACAGACTGACAGCAGGTCATTAAGGGGAGAAATGGTACTTGTGTGAGAAGCGTGTTGTTTTGTTATGTCAGTAAAATGCTTTGACCTCATGTTTGCCTCCTTGAGTCCAAGAGTATGCAAATAAGGTTGTGAGTGAGTGAGAAATGATGATGATAAACCTATAGTTGCACGATACCTACGGTACCCCGTGGTACCAAATTATAACAGTTCCTACTATACTAGAAATTCTACACAACGGTTACAGTCACAAACACGAGACAACACATGGCAGAAGCACCGGGCCCCAGCGGTGAGTCTGCCACGGCATCACTAATTTTACTAAAAAATACAAACTCCAAAAGTCCCATTTGGAACTAATTTGGCTTTAAAAGAAGCAGAGACGACAAAACAATAGGAGATCTACTGTGCAGGCGCTGTCACCAGCTATAGGAGCCAAAGGACTTCCACACGGACTCAGAGCAACCTTTTTTCTTTATTTTGTTTTAATTTAATTTATATTAACAGAGATGTTAACAATGTACAAACAGTATTTACAGTTTGCATACACACAAAAGAGTGATCACATCTAATCTCATAAAACACCAGTGACGTCACCCAGAAAATGCATACAAATATAGTTTTCTCAGGGAATCAGTTCCTGTTTATTGTATTTTATCCTCTATGGTTTATTATGTTGGAGAAGAAGCATTATTGTCGTTTTTTTTTTCTTCAAGACAGTGGATTTGTTATCATAAGTTGATTATTTATATTAGTTAAACATACATTGATGTGCAAAGGAAACTGAATGGTTATTTTTTAAATATCAACCATATAAATTCTAACTTCATTTATTAGTTGTTTTTTTTAATTGCTTTTGTTCATGTACTCATCATGCACCAAACAACACTATAAGTAATTAATAAGTATTTCTAACTTGTCCAAATACATTGCAGTTCATAATAATAATAATATTAAAAGGCTTCAGTATCCCGATATTACCTGATTTGTCTGGTATAGTATTGTGGCAGCCATGGAGGGGAAGCCATCTGCAAAGGATTGTGGGAGTGCACAGTGGTGTTCTGTTTAGCACTTCAGAGTGGAATTGTGCACTTTGTTTAGCCATGTTCTGAAGTGGCTGTTAAATATAAGTTGTGTCTTCATGTTATATAATGAAGAAGGTGCGTTGTGTTTGCACCGTGTGTCAGGTCTGTGTGCGCAGTAGTGACTCTGCGCACTGTGCATGTGTAGAAGTTTGATTAAAAATAGCACCACCTGCAGTCCTAGGTGTGTGTGAAAGTGACCAGTCGTTAGTGTCTCGTGCCTCCGCATCGATCGCCACAGTATTGTGGTTACTCATTTTGGTATCGTGACAACTCCAGATAGACCTACAGTTTACTCACATCCTTCTAATCAACCATATTAGGTTCAGGTGCAACTCTTCAACCAACTAACAAACTTTACCCATTTTCTTTTACCTTGATTTAATCCTCAAAGTAAGATCCTGCTCTGTGTAAGACACTAAATAAATGTTCTCAAACCCCCTACACGCACGCGCACACACGCGCACACACACACACACACACACACACACACACACACACACGTAAACTGAATTTGATCCCTTCAAAGACATACACTGGTAATGGCCTTACATCTGACCTGTACCTGTACCTGTACATTTTTAATTTCAGCCTGTTTATTCGTCCCATTGTGAATGTAGTGGTAGGTCACCCTAAGCTAGACTTCATTAGCTACACGTGTCCATATATCAGCAGTGAGACACAGTTTGCTGTTTGTGTTCATTGCATTCTTCACTTCCTTTAAAGTCTCTTCATATTTTCTCTCCATGAACTTTGTAAAATGTAAAACATAAATTGTGTCGTTGAGGGCAGAATGTGACCTGGATTAAAGGTGAGGATGATTGTAGTGAAGCTTCATCTTCAACCATGGACACAGACCTCATGTCAGTGATCATCATGTAGAGGATGTTCTCAGTCACAGCTTCTCTCTGTGGTTATATCATGTGTTCATCACCATGACGCCTGTCATTGGTTGATCTTTTCTGATGAAATGAGAAAGATAGTATAGCATTAGTATGTATTATAGCACAATTTACTACAACTAAAGTATTAACTTGTTTTATATGCAGTATTAGGTTAAGACATGTTCATAGTCCAAAGAGCAAAACACACACACACACACACACACACACACACACACACACACACACACACACACACACACACACACCTTAAAACAATTAAACAAATTTAAGTAGATGTGATAAGTCACTTTAACCCCAGTCTAAATGTAATTAATCCAGCCTCACTCCATTACAGACCAGACTTTATCTTTAAACTATTACCACCATTATGTACAAGTCTATATATAACCAATAAGAAGGCAGGGGTTCCCTTTTTAGTGAAGTAAATATCACCGCATTAGTCTGGCAAGAATATGAAAAGAGGCCAAGGTGGTAGCAAAATATATTATTTTATTTATCATTAACAATCGTAATAAAAATACTTCTTTTATTTCATGATGTGGTTTAAAAGCTTGACATACAAAAATATAAAAAACTTTCAACACCAACAAAACTTTACCAAACAAGGTTAAGTTTAGAAAATGAAAATATTAACAAACTTAAGGTTAGCAACTCAACCAAAAACAACCCAAACGTTAGACAAAAATGAACAAAATCAAACTAATCAGCTAAAACTCACTTCATTCAGTTTTTTGCCCTGACAATAGTTACCCTAAGCAACAGAAAATATGAAATTAACAGAATGTACTGTCAACAACAAACCCAGAGTCGCTTAATGGTGACGTAACGCCATACGTGTGTCATAAATTAACGTGATGATGTGTTTCTCTGTGGGAACCGAGTTGAGCTGGTGATCACGTCCGTTCTACCATGCCAGAAAAGGGACAGGGAGGGGGGGATTCCTGCTGAAAAAAAAAAAATTGAGTTAGGACCATCATTAGACCCTAAAAACTACTGCAAATATAATGCACATACTTAAACAGGGCTTAGAAAGCAGTAAGGCACAAAAAATGACAAAATCTAAAATCACCCAAAATAAAAAGTAAGGCTATAACAATGCATTTTTTTTAAAATTTCAACAACAAAAAAATGGAGTCAGGACCATCATTAAACTCTAAAAACTACTGCAAATATAATGCACATACTTAAACAGGGCTTAGAAAGCAGTAAGGCACAAAAAATGACAAAAAACTGAAATCACCCAAAATAAAATGTAAGGCTACAGCAAGGCATTTTGTTTGAAAATTTTACAAAAAAAAAATTGAGTTAGGACCATCATTAGACCCTAAAAACTACTGTAAATATAATGCACATACTTAAACAGGGCTTAGAAAGCAGTAAGGCACAAAAAAATGACAAAAAACTAAAATCACCCAAAATAAAAAGTAAGGCTGTATGTTTTACATAGCAAGGCATTTTTTTTGAAAACTTCGCAAAAAAAAAAAAAAAAGTTAGCACCATCATTAGACCCTAAAAACTACTGCAAATATATTGCTCACACTTAAAGCAAAACAAAACATTTCAGAAAACAAAATGACAAACAATTCATTTTAAACAAACAAAGAAACAAAGTAACAAAAAAACAAAAAAGCAGTTATTGCGATTTTACAACGAAAAGGAGGCAAAGAGGGGGGGCAATAAGGAAAAAAAAATAAAATGTGAATTTTTTTGTAAAATCGCAATCATTGTTTTTTTTTTTTTTTTTTTTTTTCTCCATTCAGATCATTTAGATTATTTTAAAGTTATTTATCAATAAAACAAACCATTTCACCAACTTAAAATATTGCCCTAAATGGAAAATTTGGATACAAGATAATAAAAAATCATGTAAGCAGTTTATCAAACTGGTTCTATGTACAATTTACATCAAACAAAAATGTCGACAAGTTATTTTTAGTGACACAGCCTTTTTACTTAGTTTAACTAAAGAAGTGTAGCATTAGCAACACTTGCTACATAACAAGGCAGCATATCAGTGATTTTTTTATTTTATTTTTTTTTTTTTAGGTAACACTCATGTTAATAAAATCCTACTTTAAGCCGTGTTTCGGACCCCTCATTTCTCACAGTTTGGACAATTACATGTTTTACAAGATAAAACATTACTGCTTTGTTTACATTAGGTCTGGGTGACATAGACCAATATTCATATCTCTATATTTTTCCTCAAAATGGTGATAGGCGATATAAACTTTTTTTAATTTTATTTTTCAATATAGTTTTACAAGAGAAACAATAATTGGTGAAAGTCAGTGGATAAAAATGTCACAAAGAGCCTTTTATTAATCACTAGCAGCACAATATCAACATTTTGTGTCACTTTTGATTTTTTCCTTCATTGAGGCTGAAATGTGTGATTTAATATTGTCGTGTTGCTAAACCACATTCAGAACGTTGTCTCTTTAAGAAGTGTGTAAACAGTCCCAGAACCCATAAACAAGCCAGAACAAATGTAGTTTATACAATGGAGTGAATGAGTGTGTGTCAGGGTCATTATACTTTTTGAAATGTAATTTGTTTTTATTTGATTTGAGTTTTTCAGATGTTTTATTTTTTTAAGTTAGTTTGTTTAACTAACTAAATAAATAAAAAGGGAGTGACAAAGGAAGCGGAAAATGAACATACATCATTTAAGACCTCGTTTACAAAATATGGACTTTTTCAAGATTTGGAATTTATCAAATTTAGTTTGTTCTGAGCTCCTGGTGACAGTTTGGAGAGTGTTGGACCCCCTCCTTAATGAGGGATTTGTGTCAGGTTCTGTTTGGTTTTAGTTGTTTTTAGCTCTTGTGGTCCTCTTAGTTTTTCTGTGAGTCTTTGTTTATTCTGTTTAGTTTCAATTCTTGCTCTTGTTAAATGTTTTGTTAACATTTCGTAACATTCGTCTTTGTGTTAAAGGGGACATATCATGCTAAATCCACTTTTTTTTTAGCCCTTAAATGCATTTTGTTGTATATTTAGAGTGCTTAGAATTACAGAAAAAATCAAATTAGTCTCTTCAGGTGCTCCGTAGATATCTTTATATTCTGTTTTGCTCATATTTTTCAATCTGTTTCGATTTTTCTATTCTCTATTACGTTTTTTAAACTATTACATCACAGTATTTGCAGCGGAACTGCCTAATTAGTACATCAACTCCAGGTCCAACACTTTGAGCAATCCGCCATTTTTATTTCTCGCTTTTATTTTGTAGTCCAAGCTCAAGGATGCTGAAGTTACTAGAGGATAAGTCAAAATGTTGGGTTGTTGGATGTAGTAACCCACACGCTTCATTACAACGTCTCCCAGCATCAGAACCTTTTTGAAGTGCCTGGTTGAGTTTTATTTTTCACGTTAAATGTACCCACATCTGTGGTTAAGGTCATTTTTGTGTGCGCAGCACTTCAAGGATGACTGCTTCTGCAACCTCCACCAGTATAAAGAAGGATTTGCCGAAAGACTTTGTCTGATTGAGGGTTCAATTCCTTCTATCTTTGGAGACGACAAACAGAGCACTTCGGTAAGCTGTAAATAACGCTAAAAAGTGTAATGATAATCAGTCCCTGTCATTGTTTTGTTAGCATTAGCAGTTTCACCGTCTTCAGACTTCATATGTTAGCGCTGTGTGCTCGTTTTAGATCCTTGATGATATGGCCTACGTGATTTAATTTAAGTCTAAAGTTTTCATTCGTCATTTAATTTTGCCATTTTTGTTTTTGAAAAGACTGTATTAAAATGCATTTCATGACGTTAGCTTGGCGCTAGCGTTAGCTCGGTGCTTGTGTTAGCTCACTTGTTAGGGTTCTGCAGGTTCATCATCTTCATTTCCATCTCGCTCAGATGGGTCAGACTCTGACTCGAACATGTAAAGCTGGATGGACAAGTCTTCTGTTGTTGACATTTTGTAAATAACGTGTGAATAAAAAGTTTATGCGCCGCTACATAGCCGTATCTCTTCTATCAAACTACAAAAATGGCCGAGCAGGGTGGAGTTGAACCGAGTGTCACAGCATGTACAGTTGTCAAGAGGATGAGACGCTGACAAAAATAACTATTTTGGATTCACACACTAGACTCTCAACACCCGAAGAGCTTAAATATAGATTTTGATATGATTTAATATAATATGGATTCTTGTAGATTAGCCATGGTTTTAGACACTGCATATTGACCGTCTGCCTGATGTGTATGCAGTGTCCTCATCCTTTCATACCAAGTATTTGTTCTCACACTGTTTATATATTTGTGTATATAATTAGTTTTCTCACTACAAACTCCTCATTCTACTTCTGAACTACATCTCCCACATGATCAATAGTGGTGTAGCAAACATGTGACTGATTGCCTTTATTAGGTAAGCCTGTTCATTGTACCCATATTTTTTGTTACCCAGATGAAGAAAGCCTGGCTATTACATTTTTACATGTATATAACAAACACATTTTGGCAAATATAACCAAAGGAAAAAAAAAAAAAGAACAAATATTGTCAGTAAGGAATAATGACACACAGCAGCTTAAGGACACAGCAGGTTATTTTAATTAACTTTACTTTGCAAAATTCAAGACAAATGACAGAAATGGTGCGATTCACCCGAAGCGTCATTTACAAATCTTACATATTACAATAAAGTGTGTGTGTGTGTGTGTGTGTGTGTGTGTGTGTGTGTGTGTGTGTGTGTGTGTGTGTGTGTGTGTGTGTGTGTGTGTGTGTGTGTGTGTGTGTGTGTGTGTGTGTGTGTGTGGGCCTCATGTGCAGTGTGTGCACCCCACACATCCAACTATTCACCCCAGTTAGGTATGGGGTGCCGAATGTAAAGACTCGATCACTTTTTCATAGCCAACATATTTTGAACATTTAGCTGACTTTCCTCACATTTAGCAATTTTTTTCTTTTATTTGAGACAGAAATTCATGAAAAACAGCATGTTCTATATCATTATTAAAAAAGTGTACTGATGGAAAACTAATCTAAATGTAAATATTAAATCTGAATGTAAATATTAAATCTGAATGTAAATATTAAATCCTAATGTTAAATCTGAATCTAAAACCCACATTTCACACGGGGTAGCGACCGATTTAACATTACGCATGCAACGCCCCCTCAAATAAATGTCTTGCCCCCTGTCACAAAAAGCAGAGCTCTTATTATTGCTTTGTGTGAGCAGCTCCTAAATCAGTGATTCCTGAATCCAGGTACCCCCTTTGTCCGACTGCAACATTTTGCTTAGAAAACTATTTAAAACAACTATAAAAGTAAGGAATCTTTGTCTGTCTGTGTCTGTGTGACTCAAATACGTATCTCTGTGAATCAGGCTCAGATTGAACTGAGACTTTCAACATGGCTGCTGCTTGGTTCAAAGGTGTGCAACGTTGGATTTGTTTGGACTGCAGTGACACCGTTAATGAATTATTTCATGAAGTTGTCCACCAGGAGCAGAGGGGGCGTCACTGTTGATATTTCCAACCTCACGCCATTTGTAATTTTATTCCAGAGATCTTTAGTGTTTTAATCGTGTTTATATTATTAATATTACACATATTCAGACTCAAGGAGAGGACCAGGGTTTTCCGCTGATGTCAGTTTTGGCCGATCGAGTACTTTTAAAAAGCGATGAAGCAGCTCAGCAGCAGTGTAGAAGCAAGGGCAGTCCACTCGCTTCCACACAGTTTACACCTGGTTGATGAAAACACCGACTACCTGGGTCTCCAGCGGACAAAATTCAGACTCTACCCGGGAATGATGAACATATCTGAGCACTTTTGTTAAACCAATGAGAGAAACAGTATCAAAGCGACAGACCTCCTCTGCTTCCTACTCCTGTATTTTCTCTATTTAGCTTTATTGTTAGTCGTCTTTTTTGTTTTGACTTTTGTAGTTGTTTTAACAACTGTAAAGTGTCTTTGAGTTTTTGAAAAGTACTTATAAATAAAATGTATTGTTATTATTGATGGGACAAGCGAGATTTCCAAGTGTGAAAAGCACAGAATGAGTTCTCACTTTGAAAAGGTAAATTCACGAGGAACACCATTCACAAACCAGGTCCATGATTATTTTTTTTGAAGCTACTGTATTATTTTAATTGAATTTAGAAATGTAAAGGAAGTGATCAGTACAGTACGTCTATGACAGTACGGCTATTGGCAAGTGGAGTCACTGTAATAGTGCGTGGCATTACGTTTATTTTCTAACAACCTTCTGACAACAGTATTCATGTCTATGGCAACAACAGCTACCTTCAGGTTGCACATCAATGTTGTTTTTTTTTTGGTCTTCATTGTGTTTTTTCCTAAACTGCCTCCCATACTTTTGCAACACTTTTTTTTTTTTTTTTTTTTTACAAACAATACATACAATACATATACATTTAATATAAATCAAGGCACAATAATACACTCTGGCACTTGCTGGAGAAGTAAACAAAATAAACAATAAAGAAAGAAAGAAAATGTAAATGCTTAATAGACAAAAGGAATAGGGCACATACAAGGCAATGGCATCTTAAAAGAACAAGGACATTTTGATTTCTTTATACATTTTGGCTGCTTTTTTGGTATGTTTGATTAATTTAAGAGACTTGAAGTAGGTAGTGAACCAAATAATAAACACATTACACACACACTGTATACTTGTAAACACACTGAACTAAAAAAATATTGTGTAACAGATAGCACAATAATATTTGAGTGATGTTTTTAAATGTTTTAAGTTGGCATAATATAAAAATTATATTTACAGTTGCCATAAATTATCTCAATGTTATCTTAAAAATATTGATATTCCTCAACTTATAATTAGTGAGTAAATCACTCAAAATTTTCAATATTTTTTAACTCATATAATGTGGGAAAAAAATTCAAAATTTTCAATATTGTACAACTTATGTGGGACATGCACTTACAATTAATTCCAAACTATAATTGTGTAGTGGGCCGACATCAGTATTTCAATCAGCTAATGTTAGAAAACAAAAGTGACACCACAGTGACAATTTAACAACTTTTTTTATTCAACACTGTGCTTTTTAAAAGACACAAATCAAAGAAGCTCAGTCAAAGTGCTTGTCATAAACACAGAGGGTAGATTCAGTATTTTTGGTCTCCATCTCACATTCATCTCACTCAGTAAATATTATCACTCACAAAGGATTCACAATAAAATGAAATAAGATTCAAAGTATATTCCATCCTAAACAGCATTGACAACAATCAGAAAGTGGAGCCATTTAACAATTTTTAAAAACATTTTGGCACTTACTGTACCTTGTACCTTGAAGGCAAACTCCAATAAAATAAAAAATAAAACATTCAAATAAACTAGTTTTCCACTGTACCGTACTTCAACTGGCATCATCAAGGTAGTGCATCAAGGTAGGTTATGTAACAAAACATTAAATATGTATTGTGCATGAATTGAACAGTCGTTTTCTACAAGTTATTCAGTCTAAAAACTACATTAACATTTATCTTTTTACAATCAATGTATAAAATCTCAGGTAGAACAGGCAAACAGTGTGACATCTTAAATCTGAGGTAAAGAGGCAAATGATTACTTATTTGTAAAGACTGGAACAAAAACAACAAACTTCCTCAATACTCAGCTCAACAAACAGTCCATTCCGAGTGATTCACTCATTGAACAAATCATTGTTCAGCACCAGTAGACGCCCTTTCAGTGGTTTGTTGTCCTCAAGACACATCACAACTTTTTGGATGAATGTGAATGTAAGCTCGAGATTCTTTGGGTACTGTAGGTCTAGTGCATAGATGTACCCAAAGAGCAGGAGAAATGAGTCAGCCAGATTTGTGGGACCACTCACAAATATTTCATCCTCCACGACAATACAGATGCTCTCAGGGCTGAAGAGGGCCACATCAGTATTGTCATCCATGACGACTGTCAGGAGAGCCACCGGAGTGTCAGTGAGGTCTGGACCATCTGATGACTACGAAACACAAATAATACAAGAATGAGTTCAGCCCCTCAAGGATGCTAATGATGTCTGGATATTACTGTCACTTTGCACTTAGACTGCAACTAAGCTACATGTTGAAACTATTTTCCCCCAGAAAGAAAGCTAACTAAGTCAGTCACCTTCTGTAACATACTCAGAACATAACCTGCTCGCTAGCAGGTTAACTTGAAGAAACCCTGATTCTGACGAAGCTGTCTGACAGTGGCTGTCCTTCCCTTCTCAGTCTGATCTTGTTGAAGCAGAAATAATTCACATTGGTTTAAACCAGAAGGAGAATTTAGATGTGTTTAAATGAGCTCTCACTCCCTGACAAGAACTGAACCGAACAGCCGACCGCTTTTCATCAGTCCATCATTTATATTCTCCGGCCACACAGCAAATATCAGAAGCTCAGAGTGTTCACTCATGTTCCAATATAAGCAGTTCTTCAGCATCTTTTCTCCATTGATCACTATTTCTTTGACATTTCCTTGACTCATTTACTTTTGTTCATTATTATCTGTATATTTCCTTCTCTGAGTGTATTTTTCTGAGCATCGATGGAGCTTTTTCAAGAAGGCACCTATCGTCCCATCGGGGTGCTGTTCGACACTCCTGTTTATAGACAGATTTTTCAGAACTGTTGGCATATGCCCTCCTACAAAGTTCATGTAGCTATGGTGGCTGAACTCCTGAGGTTACAGAAGGAGAACCAACTTCTGTCTGAGGTGACTCCTGAAGACATGGCTCGACACCTCCATGTAATGAGCAAACGCAGTCTAAGGGTGCAGCTGCTGGACTTTCAGCTGCAGGAGTACGATAACGATGATGATGATGAGGTTAGGATGCTTCTCAGCATGGCGAGGGAGGTCAACGACAGCATGAGGATGATGGATATTCAGCTGGATGCTCAAAGGCTGATCAGCGCTCCAGAGCTCATGCCTCCAAACTTTATGTGAGTTACATACAGAGGTGTAAAGAGTAGTGATATATCCTACTCAATTACAAGTACAAATGCATTTAATTGTTGTCTGGTCATTTCATTTTTTATAGTTTCACAATGTCCATTGATCATTTCTCAGTAATGATTGGGTTTAAAAATGCAACGAATGACTTTATTTCTTGAAAAACTTACATAAGTACATGTAAAATTACGGATTTAGAAATATACTGAAAGACTTTATGATTTCATTTCATAGATCAGCAAAGGTGATGAAAGAGGCAAAGGCCATTGGGGAGGCGCTCACTGAGAGGCATCAGCAAACCTCCTGCTCTGAACATCTCCAGCAGCCCCGGGACGTGGTTTTGGACGTGGTTCCAAAGGTGCTTCAGGGCTTGTGGGTGCCTAAACCAAGGTTGTTCCTCACCATGCCTTCCATGAAGCTGGATAAGATGGCAGTTGGAGTCACCAAAGGGGTAGAAGATGGTGTTCTAGCTGCCCTGGGCTCCACCACACATGAAGTCAACATGTCCCGCTCAACCAGGGATGAGATGATCACCTCCATCATAAAGACACTTCATGAAGCCTACCCTGAAGACATCAGGAGGAAGATGCTGAACTCATTTTCTCCTCAGTTGATGCACCACGTTGCTGAAGTTACAGCTGAACAGATCACGGCTTTGTTTCAGCCTCGGGGGAAACAAGAAAATACCATGTCCCTCCCTGAGGAGCCCACGACCCTCCATGAGGAGCCCACGTCCCTCCCTGAGGAGCCCACGTTCCTCCATGAGGAGCCCACGTCTCTCTCTGACAAGACCACGTCTCTAAATGAGGAGCCCACGTCCCTCCCTGACAAGACCACGTCACTCCCTGACGAGACCACGTTCCTCCATGAGCAGTCACCAGTGAAGGTGGAGGAATCTCGAAAGAAGAAAAAGAGTCGAATGAACCGATTCATCAGGTGGATGCAGAAGAGGCTCTTCACCCGCATCCATCCTCAGTGACACAAACTATTTTTCCAACAAATAATTTAACATTAGTTGAAAAATGTGGAAACATTAATGATTTTATGTTACAACCTGATACAATCACTTTGTAACAATGTACCATTTATTGTGAAAAAAATCAAATAAAATCTGCAAAACAAAACAGATGAAGTGATTTGTTGATTTAAAACACACATGAATAATAACCAATAAGGGATTAACAAAGATTAATGCTTGATAATGATATTATAGACAAAGTAAAATAAATAATAAATGAGCTCAAAAATATGAATTATTACTGGCTCACTAAAAATAATAAGATATTAAAGACAATAAAAATAACCAAAGGAGAGTTCACTCAGACACCCAAACCTCCTCCAAGCTCCAAATCTCCTCTTTGTCAGATATTGTAAGTTATCTGGATCAGTGATCCTGGTACCAGGATCATTCACACAATAATGGCTTGGAACAAATCTATATCCCACTAACTATCATACAGTAGGTCACAATCAGTGCTTTAAATTAACTTTTTAGATCACCAGCCAGCATGGCTAGTAGATTCTTAAAGTTATAAACCAACCAGATTTTCCACCAGCCAAATTTTTTTCTAGAAAAAATAAACTACATTATGAGCCACAGAATAGATTTAAGCATTCAAGTTTTTTAAAAATTGTTTTTAATTTAGAAAATGCTAAAAAATATATACATTTATTTTAAAAACAATGCTGTAACAAAGCCTAAAAGGTGCAATATGGAACTTTGGGTGTGTCAGAGAAGTGAACCTTTTATAAAGTATATTCTCATTACGTAAACAAACTTAACTCGGATAAAAATTGAATCCCTGGAACACTGTTTGAATTTAGAAAGAATAGAAGTAATCAATACTAAGAATTACATGTACAGTAGAAAAAAAATGTTTTATTAACATGCATGCTCTTCAGCTGTGAACAAATCCCACTCCCCACAAACTGTGTAATGCACATTTTAAAGGTGAACAAATGATAAAGATCATGTGTGACATCTAATCTTCAGAGTCCTCCTCAGAGTCTGTTACTCTGCATATGCTCAGTAGCTGCTTGATCTTTGCATAAGAACTCTACACTTGATAAATATCTCCAAGTTTGTTTGTTTCTTTGTTTGTTTCAAACTATTTTACATCTTCATTCCATTTGTCTTCTTTAATAACAAACCAACAATCACGCTAACATAAGTACGAAGCCAATTGTTGTATGTCACGTCCAGCAGGGTTGCTAGATTTACATTACATTTTAAAGTTTAAACACACACAAAAAGCCTGAAATTTATTGGTGGAAAACAGCCCAATCTGGCATCAATGACGTGTTGCATCGTTCCTGCAGCCTGTCGATTCAAACAGACGCAGTGGTATTTGTTTCATTCTCCACCAGCCAAAATGGCTCGTACACTATAATGTTACCCACCAAAGTTCATTTTTACCCACATTTTTCAGGTTGGCCTTTATTATTAAAAATAATAAAATGTACAAAATAAAACAGATGAAGTGAAATTTTGATTTGAACTCGTGAATAATACCCAATAAGGGATTAACAAAGAACCCCCATCAACACCCCCCCCCCCAACACACAAACACACACACCCCCCTACACACACCACACACACACACACACACACACACACACACACACACACACACACACACACACACACACACACACACACACACACACACACACACACACACACACACACACACACACACACACACACACACACACACACACACACACACACCTTCTTCTGCTGCTCCAGTTTTCCTCCTGGATTTGATGAAAACAGTCAGACCAACTATGACCAGGATGGTCAACAGTCCGACTGAGGCTACGATGATGATGATGAAGATGATCTTGTTTGGAGTCGAATCAGACGATAAATCAACTGGAGCTGAAAACAATGAAGAACATATAAAGACAGTGTTTACACGTTAAAGGTGAGATTTGATTGGTCGTCCTACCTGTAGACACAAGTGTGTAGTCAGCAGATATCTTCATTTTATTGTTTATAACAAAGTGGCAGGTGTATCTTCTGTTGTGGTTACTCTGATGTGTTATTATCAGATCAGAAACACATTTCTTCTGTCTACTATAATAGACTTCATCATCATCTTGCTTCAGTTCATCTCTCTCCTCATCCAGCCATCTCAGGCTGCCTTTTACACAATAGATGTATGTGAACCTCCACAGAGTGCATGTCAGTGTGACTCCTCCCACTGGATCGGTGCTTTGATTTGCTGAGACTGAGGAAAATGTGAAAGTATGCAAATAATTAAATGAACAGTGAGATTTGTGGTCAGTACCAGGGTTGGAGTCAATTATATTTTTCAGTTACAATTACTGTAAGTTTTCAATTACAAATATTAGGAACAGCTGCAATAATGTCATGTTACTCACATGTTAAAATGTTCAGATACACATATGTGTCGGGATCACTTGTGTTCCCATAGTAACAGATGTAACGTCCTGCATCCTCAGAGGAGATGTTTGTGATAGTCAAAGAACATCTACGACCCAGACTCAGTTTAGCAGCTTGAGGTGAATCTTCATGAATCTGTCCATCACTAACAATGATATCAATAGTAGATCTGTCTCTGTAGTACAGCCATTTAATGCTAGAGCATGATGTTTCAGATGAATCCACACTGTTACAGGACATGATGACCTCATCTCCAGCTCTGTGATAGATATAGATGTAGTCACTGCTGCCTGCTGCAAAGAAACACAGAGCAGTCGTTATAAAGTTATAAAATAAAACAGGGATGGGGTCAATTATAATTGTAATTGCATAATTGATCATTTATGATGCAATTAAATTGTAATTGAGTATAGATAATTGACTTTGTAATTGTAATTGCCATGAAAAATCTATAAAAATGATCAATTATAATTAAACACAAAACTGGGGAACCATGTTACAGTTCTATGTACAGTTCTACACGTATGTAGTTAACAATTATTAAAATATGTTTCATATCAGGCTTTACCACATTTTACCATTAAAAAATGTAATAAATCTTAGGGTAAACTGACACATAAAAGTCTCAGACGCCCACACTAAAAATAATAAAACCAATATTTTCATTGATTATAAAACCTAACAAGGTAACTAATAGATATGAAATAAATGAGATGATAGATATTTGTTTTTAGTGTATTTTACAGCTGATTTAGGACCAGTTATCATTAGAGATGCTAACAGAAATCTAACACAAGAGGAAGGTTAACTTTTATTTGCTTATTTATTTCAGGCTCAGTCATTTTGATTCTTTGTAATTGAAATTTAGTCATTGAGAATGTAATTGTAATTGACTTTCTGAGGATAAAATATTTTTGTAATTTTTTTTGTAATTGGAAAAATTGCTGGCCACTGTAATCGTAATTGAGTTGAAATAAACACACATATTATGTAGAGACACCCTGGGGTAGGACATTTACAACCATGACAACACACTACTCTCTACTTTTATTGTAAAATTGTTGTAAATATATATACAAATATATGTGTGTGTGTGTGTTATGTGTATATGTACATATGTGTAAATACATTTGCATTTCTGGGATTTATAAGTATATCTGTGGTTCTGGTATTGTTAAATGTATTCATAATTCTATTTATATAATCTATTATATTATATCTATAATTCTGATATTTATGAATGTATTTATAATTCTATTTATATAATTCATAATATATTTGTAATTCTGGTATTTTTGCACTATGTTGTGGTTGCACTGGTTCACTGCTTTTTTAGATGTGCCAATTCACACCTCTTTTACAGTCTCTGCAATTATAAATGTGATCGATTATGTAAAACATCTACACTATATATCTCGCAAGTCTCATAGTTTTTTATTGAATCATGTGACCCCCTCTGATCATGTGACCTAATCATCCCATGTACTGTATATATAGGCCTGAAACGTTACTTTTGCTGGTGAGAAAGACATTTTTGGTGAGCATTACAGCTGTGCAGATCTATCACATTTCTTTCAAATGTTTCCTCAGCCTCAGATCTGTGATGTTCCTCTTTGTGGTGATCTCACTGAGCACGCCCAGAATGTCAGCACCGGATTTCATCACATTTCTCTGCTTTTTAAACTCACACTGTTCAACTATCAACTGGTGTTCAGGCAGAACAACATAGAGACACAAAGAAAGTCAACCATAAGCAGTTTTTCCAATTACAATTCAATTACAATTATTATTTATCCTCAGAAAGTAATTTACAATTACAACTAAATTATGATTACAGCGACCAGCATCTTTTCATCATTTTTAAAATCATATTACACACAACACCTTCAGATTTATCTTTGTAAGTTTTTAAAATACATTATCTCATTTGATTTCCACAAATGTAAAAACTGAAAGCTTTTCATAAACTAAAAGAAGAAGAAGAGGAAGCTCCAAATAAAAAACCTTCTTAACATAAATTTATAATTTTCATTCTGTGGCCCTAAATTAGGTCCATTCTCTTTCATTGTGTTCTCTTAATCATTTTCTACTGTTTGTTCAAAGAAATAAACTCATTTGATCAAAGTAATCACAACTTGAGTAGGTTCACTTTTCTAACTTAAAACTGATGTATTTCAGCTTTTTGGGTTCATTATTATCTGACTGAAATAAAACTAACTAAAGTTATTTTTTTTTATTTTTTCAAAATGAGCTCTGTTTTAAAATAAATAAACAAATTTGCCTTTAAACTTGATATGAAATGGTATTTTGTCAATATTCTCTAACCATCCATATGTTTTTAACACAGGTCTAGTTTTTTATTTATTTATTTATTTATTTTTTATCACTAATTCATGAAAACAAATGAAATCCAAAGCATCTACTCTGTTAAATGATAAAACAACATCAACAGAAGAAGAAGTTTACCTCCAAGCACGAGCACAAAGTGCAGAGTGAGCTGCAGGAGAAGCATTCTGCTGTAGATCAATGTTTCTAATGTTTCCTCACACTCTGATCTGTAAGTGCACTGAGCAAAAATATCATCTTATATCAGTGATGTCATAAAAAGAGGAAGAGGAGTTTAAATGGGTGGGGTTTATGCATACATAAAAAAATAAGAAAACATTATAAAGTGATTCTAAACTAACGTCTCCTTTAAATAATGTGCTACACACACAAGGCCAAACGTTTGTACTCAGAGAAGTTACAACATCAGTTCTCTGTGAATGACTCGGCTTCTGTCTGGAAAGGGCTCGGGCAAATTACAAACTACAAGCCCAGAGCCCCTGCTGCTGCTAACGACCTCTGCCTGGCCAACAGTCTGAATAACTTCTATTGTAGATTTGACAGACAATGGGACAGACCTGACTCCAACCCCCCTCACACCTCTGACCAGCCTCACTCCAACACCTTCACCCCCCACATCAAAGCTACAGTCTCACCACAGCTGCTTACAGAGGCTCTCTCCCCTATCTTCCCCCCCTCCTCCCCCCCTCCCACAGAGGCACCTTTCTCCATCAAAGAGAGAGATGTAAATAGACTTTTCAGGAGACAAAACCCCGTAAGGCTTGTGGACCAGACTCTGTCTCTCCTTCCACCTTAAAGCACTGTGCTGATCAGCTGTCTCCAGTGTTCACAGACATTTTAACACCTCACTGGAGACATGCACCATATCAGCCTGTTTTAAGGTCTCCACCATCGTTCCTGTCCCTAAAAAGCTGAGGATCACAGGACTTAATGACTACAGACCCATCGCTCTGACATCTGTGGTCATGAAGTCCTTTGAACGCCTCATGCTCTCCCACATCAAGGACATCACCGACCCCCACCTGGACCCCCTGCAGTTTGCCTATAGATCCAACAGGTCAGTAGACGATGCTGTAAACCTGGCTCTCCACTTCATCCTCCAGCACCTGGACTCCCCAGGCTCCTACGCCAGGATCCTGTTTGTGGACTTCAGCTCTGCTTTCAACACTATAATCCCAGCTCTCCTTCAGGACAAGCTTTCCCAGCTGAACGTGCCAGACTCCACCTGCAAGTGGATCACAGACTTCCTGTCTGACAGGAGGCAGCACGTGAAGCTGGGAAAAATCATCTCTGCTCCCCGGACCATCAGCACTGGATCTCCTCAGGGCTGTGTTCTTTCTCCTCTGCTCTTCTCCCTGTACACCAACAGCTGCACCTCCTCTCACCAGTCGGTCAAACTCCTGAAGTTTGCAGACGACACGACCATCATCGGTCTCATCTCTGATGGAGACGAGTCTGACTACAGGTGGGAGACAGACCGGCTGGTGTCCTGGTGCAGCCAGAACAACCTGGAGCTCAACGCTTTAAAGACAGTGGAGATGATAGCAGACTTCAGGAAGAACCCAGCCCCCCTCACCCCCCTCACCCTGGGAGACTCTACAGTGAGCTCTGTGGAGTACTTCTGCTTCCTGGGGACCATCATCACTCAGGACCTCAAGTGGAAGCTGAACATCAGCTCCCTTATCAAAAAAGCTCAGCAGAGGATGTACTTCCTGCGGCAGCTGAAGAAGTTCAGTCTGCCAACAAAGATGATGGTGAACTTCTACTGCTCCATCATCCAGTCCATCCTCTGCTCCTCCATCACCATCTGGTACGCTGCAGCTACGGCCAAGGACAAGGCCAGACTGCAGCGTATCATCCACTCTGCAGATAAGGTCATTGGCTGCAATCTGCCGTCCCTCCAGGACCTGTACGCCTCCAGGATTTTGAGGCGTACAGGAAAGATTGTGGCCGACCCCTCCCACCCCGGTCATAAACTGTTTCAATCTCTCACTTCTGGAAGAAGGTTTCGGTCCATCAGGACCAGAACCTCCAGACACAAAAACAGCTTCTTTCCCTCTGCCAGCATCCACATGAACACACCCAAAGTCACCCACTGAACTCCCCCCCCACCCGATCACCACCTCCATGATGACATTATCTTCTGCACTGTATATATATATAGATATATTTATATTTATCCTATTTATCCTTTATTCTCTATCTATCCTTTATTTATCCCTCATCCTTTATATTTATTATTATTGTTGCTGGGTTGTTATTTGTTTTTTTATTTTTTTATTTTTTGTTGTTTGTTTTGTGCACCAACTACCAAGACAAATTCCTTGTACTGTCCTTAAAACTGTACATGGCCATTAAAAACATTTCTGATTCTGATTCTGATTCTAAAAAATCTCTCATTAACTTTGCATAAAGTATATCATGTTTGGTGCCAGAATAACCGGGAAAATATGATCTCTGCTTTTGTCTCGTTTTGGAAGTTATAATCTAACTGGTTTCTGAGTTATATTCATATTTCTTGTCCGAAAATGTTTTTTATTCATTCATCTCTTATCACACATACAGGATAGCCACAACCCACAAAACATCCAAATCAATCTAATTGGCTCCCGAAAACACGTCGACCAATAGAAAAGCTTAGACCGCGACAAAACCGAAGCGCAAAATTCAAATCATTGGATTTTGGTGCTGGCCGCTAAGATGCCCACTGCAGTGTTATGTACGTCTTCTTTAATCTTTTATTTTCTTTGTAACAAAGTGTTTTTTTTCATTAGACCTTTTAAACAGCTAGAGATAAATACAGATAATAATGAACAACTGAAGATGCTGAACACTGAACCAAAAACCAAGAACCTAGCCTGAAGGAGGTAAACCAACACAAGAACCAGTGGAAACCTGCTGACTGACCGAGCTGTGAAACCCGCTGAACAAGGAACAGAACCGTCCAGCCTAACACAGGCCAGAACCAGGTCCAGGAAAGGACCCTTTCGGACATGCTCCAGCGGTCCAGAGCCACGCTTTGCTGCTTCAGACTCCTCTCGCCAGTCCACTCTGCCACAAGAGAAGGATCACCGACCACAGACCCATCAGAACCGAGGTACTCTGGATCTCAAATTCTAATCGGGCCTAAAATAATTGCAGCCACATGTTCCAAACTGATCTTATCATAGCTCGCTCTCTCTCTCTCACACACACACACACACACACACACACACACACACACACACACACACACACACACACACACACACACACACACACACACACAGAAATCGTGCTACTTTTCTTTCGTTTCCTTCTTTCTCTACTAAGCATTCTCTAATACATTTATCCTTAGTTTAGTGAGCGTAGCGCTCTTTTAGCTTTATTGTGTGAGTAGGTTTTAACTTGGTTTGATTAATAAATGTTTATACTTTGAGAAGTTGTCTGTGATTTATGAAAATATTTCAATCATAAGGTTTATTATATGGAGAGTAGATAGTCTTGACAAGAGTTCACAACCCTGGATGACAAGGTATTAGTAACTAATTAAGTGATCTGAAACACTTTAACTCGATTTCAGACGACACTTCTTGGCAAATTACTGTAATATTAATAATAATTAATATTATAATTCTCATTGTCCAAGCTCATCCTCCTACAGCTGTGATGTGTTCGCTATAGTCGACTTTGTAATTTCCTTTTTTGGTGATGAAGTTGAACTGTTTCATCCTGTTTGGCTTTTCTCACCTCCTTTCCAAACGTGTACTTTGACTCTCTGTACCTGGCTCTGTCTCCACTCCTGAAAGCGACCTCTTTGTCTGCCCTCAGCCCTCTGAGCTTAGCTGTGAACCAGGGTTTGTTATTGTTATAACTCACCCTGGTCTTTGATGGATGCAGCTGTCCTCACAGAAGCTGATGTAGGACGTCACAGCATCTGTAAACTCATCCAGAGAACTGTTCGCTGACCTGAAAACATCCCAGTCAGAACAGTCCAAACACTCCTGGAGTTTCTCCACTGCTTCACTGGTCCATTGTTTAGATTCCTTCACCACAGGTATACAGAGCTTCAGCCTCTGTCTGTATGAAGGAATCAGGTGGACCATCAAATGGTCCGATAGGCCCAGTGCAGCACGGGAAACGGCGTGATAAGCACTGCTTAGTGTGGTGTAACAGTGATCCAGTGTCTTCTCCTCTCTGGTCGGACATTTAATTAATTGTCTATATTTGAGGAGCTGGTGTGAGAGGTCCCCTTATTAAAGTCACCAAGCACAATGATAAAAGAGTCCGGGTAGGTCCGCTCCATGCAGAGGATCTGGTCGGCGAGTGTTCGCTGTGCCACGCGCACATCAGCTGACGGTGGGATGTACACACCAACCAGGATGAATGAAGTGAACTCACGGGGAGAATAGAAGGGTTTGCTGTTGATAATAAAGGATTCCAGGTGAGGAGAGCAGTGCTGAAGGATCACTGTCACGTCGTTACACCAGTTGCTGTTCACATAAAAGCAGATTCCTCCACCTTTCCTCTTCCCGGTGAGCTCCGCGTCTCGGTCCGCTCTGTGAAGTTGGAAGCCGGCCAACTGCAGCGCAGAGTCCGGTACCGCTCCACACAGCCACGTTTCCGTGAAGCACAGAACAGAGGATGAGGAGAAGTCTCTGTTTCTACCCAACAGCAGCTGGAGTTCGTCCACTTTGTTACATAGTGAGCGCACGTTAGAGAGGAATATCCCCGGTAACGGTGTGCGTCGGCCGCGCTGGCGGAGGCGCACAAGCGCACCGGCTCTTTTTCCTCTCCTCCGGCGCTTCACTGCGTGAGCAAAGGTGAGCGCACCTTTGAGTAAAATGTCCAGTAAATCCACAGAGGAAGCGATGAAAGTGGGAAATAAATCTTTGGGGATTGTTGCCCTGACGTTCAAGAGCTCTTCTCTGGAATAAGAGCAGCCAGTTGCGGATTTTACGACAAAAACAAGACAAAAAAGTGCGCACCAACACACCACAGCAGCCATCCGCGGCGCCATCTTGATATTGATTAGGGATACTTTAACTGTAAAAACAATTATATGATATTTTTCTAAGGTTGTCCTTGATTTCCTGTGAATAAAACAGTTATTGACAGTGTAGAAAAATACATTTCAAACTTTTATCAGGAATTTGTGTCCGCTTTTCGGATGTTTTATTGTTAATACTTGGAGAACAGTAGACACAAAAGAAAGGATTCTGTCATGTGCTTCAAGGAGGAGTGGGGGAACACACAGTCATAAATTCCTGTACTCAGCTCTTTGTCTCTGTTTGAAAGGGAAAAAGGAGGAAACTGTTTCTGACCAAGGTGGTCAAGAAGTGTGCCGTGGTGTCTGTCACATTATTCCAACAGTCTACACTCATTTCACTACATTTCTGATTCTTGTAAAAAATATTTTCATTTCCAAAATATAATTTAAAAAACATTTTTAACATTTTTACATTTTTTTTTTTAATTTTTTTTAAATTTTGAGATTGTTTTTTTTCCAATTTGATTAATTACTTTTTTTTAAAAAAAATAAAAACCTTAAACAATTGCGGTTAAAAAAAGAAAATATAATAATTCTATGAAATAATGTAAATAAAAATAAAAGCCATAATGAAGAGAGGAAGAGGAGAGAGAGGAGAAAACACAGGCTGCAGAGAGAGAAATATGTTACAGCATCAACATTTACATAAAATCAGTTTAATGCTTTATTTAATGTGAGAGAGAGAAGAAGAGGACCTGAACCAGGGGTTGGTGACCTTTAGGATCAGCCATCGAGTGAAGATGTTACTTTTGTGTGTGATCTGCCAGAAAACAGATGTTGTAGATGTAGATGCAGCAAAAAAAAAAGGCAGACTACTTAGTTTTCTTTGGCAGCCATTAAAACTTTCTTTTAATCCAACGCTTTGACAACAGTCAGAATACAGACACTGTGCACTGTACGTTGATCATAGGTTCCTTTGGCTAGACATAGCTTAGTTGCACAATCATTTCCTTTAATATGAACATGCACGTACAATACTCTTCAGTTGCTGCAAAATCATTTTTCACATTTAAACCACACCCTGCTAGACTTTCCATCAACACCGAATGACTGTTTTCTCGAACATTGTTAAGTTTAAAAGAAGATTTGTGCAGAAAGTAACGGTTTTGAATGTGAAAACTATTTAAATAGTGAAAGTACAAGCAGGGAAGTAATTTTGAACAGGGGGTGCTGTGAAAAAATTATTTGTTTTTTTTGGACAAAAAACCTATGAGCCTATAGGCCTATTTAAAATACATTTTGAAAATGAATAAATGGATTGAGATTCACTACTTTATTATCATAGACACTTCAGTGTGCACAGCCAGGGTCTGTAATGCACAGACATCATCAGTTCTCAGATGAATATATGCGCTATTAGTTAAACTTCACAATAACACTATAAAGATGCAATAGATTTGGTCAGCTGACATGAACTTGAGTCACTGCACCATCTATGATCATGTCACCCGACTCTATAAAGGGTTTTCAACAACGTCATGTTCTGGGCAGTAACCGGATGCGCGGCCATGTTGGCGGCAATCAGAGGTAAACAATACATGTTGGAGGCACTTGGAAGTAAATACTGCGATGGATAAACCACAGAAAAGCTCCTCAAAATGCATTATAGATGCAAAGGCATACAGAGAAGGACTTGGTCGGCAGGAAAGGACACCATATTTGGAAAAAGTTAAGCTTTATTGGTGGTGCAGATCCATACGAGTCGGCTCCCTCATCTTGGATCAATGACGACCCAGAGAAACTTCCGTCTATTATGTATCCTGATATTGTCAACTACTTGGTTTTCTTGCCAAGCCCATACACAGCAGAATACCTTAAATCTAATAAAAGTTTGGAGGTCTATAACCAGATGATGTGTGGGTGGGTGAGGGAGATGCAGTATCAAGTCTTCAACAACAGATGTGTTGTGAAGGTCAAAGTCAGTAATGCAATAACGGTAAAAGGTCAAACCTTTAACCTGGAATATTTTTATAATTTTAGCTCTACATTTTAAGAAGTGTGTTGCTACTGTAGCAGGCTATTAAATGTGATTATATTAAGTCATTAATGCTACATGCAGTAGCTTGATATGAATTATATTATTATCATCACACTAGTTATAAATGAGTTAAGAGCTGCTGCTATCAACAATTCACTTGCCTGACAAGAAATAGTCAGAACAAATTCGGATTTTTGCCTCGTAGTTTTTCGTTTAGCTTTGCTAGCCACAAGCGCTTCCTTTCCTTTGATAATTTTTTGTCATTGTTTTCCCTGATTTGTGATAACTTTTGGCAGTCTATAAAACTCCAAATGTTTTTCACGGTCTGATCGATTGGTACAGCCTAAAACACAGCAATAATTCACCATTTGCTCTCTAAATTCGGGATTTGCTTGTGTGTGTGAGCTTTGTTTACCTGCTAATAATCGCTAATATGGCGACTTCTGGGTTGATGACGCACCGTGCAAACCCTCTATTAAGGCTCAAACATACTCAGAATCAGAATCATCTTTATTCGCCAAGTGTATGTTGTACACACGAGGAATTTGACTCGGTCAACTGTGCTCTCTCCAATAGTGAAAACATTCAATAATAAACAATCAACTAGAAAAGATGATAATAAGTATAAACATAAGTATGAATATAAACCGTAGTTAGACTAGAATGTGCAAACTCGATAAAATAACAAGATAATAATAATATTAATAATAATAGTATAAAAAAAATAAAAAAAATAAAAAAAATAAAAAAATAAAAAATAAAAATAAAAAAATAAGATAAAAAGAAGGAAAATAATAGAAAAGAAAGATAATAATAAAATATAATAATAATAAAAGGAAAATAGTGCAGTAGAGCATTGATAAGTAGTGCAGGAGAACATTTAAATTAAAGGTATGTACATGAACATTCTCAGTGTCAGATTGATCCAGGGTTGTTATGTTTGGTTCCAGGGTTTTTTCACAGAACCAGGTCTGACACTCTTTGACTGTTCAGTGTTGATCAGAGTGACAGCCTGGGGGAAGAAACTGTTTTTATGGTGGGTAGTTTTGGCGTACAGTGATCTGTAGCGTCTGCCTGAGGGGAGGAGTTTAAACAGATTGTGTGCAGGGTGAGAGGGGTCTGCAGTGATGTTACCTGCCCGTTTTCTGACCCTGGACAGGTATAAGTCTTGGATGGAGGGCAGATCAACACCAATGATCTTTTCTGCAGTCCTGACTATCCTTTGTAGTCTGTGTCTGTCTAGTTTGGTTGTAGATCCAAACCAGACAGTGATGGAGGTGCACAGAACAGACTGAATGATGGAGGTGTAGAACATGGTCAGCAGCTCCTGGGGCAGGTTGAACTTCCTCAGCTGACGCAGGAAGTACATCCTCTGCTGTGCCTTTTTCCTGGTTGAGTCTATGTGGGAGGTCCACTTCAGGTCCTGTGAGATTGTGGATCCCAAGAACCTGAAGGAGTCCACGGTAGCCAATTCCCTATTTAAAATGGTAAGGGGGGGGAGTGGGGGGGGATTTCTTCTGAAGTCCACTGTCATCTCCACAGTCTTGAACGGGTTCAGTTCCAGATGGTTCTGACTGCACCAGAGAGCCAGCTGTTCCACCTCCCATCTGAAGGCAGACTCGTCCCCGTCCCGGATGAGACCGATGACGGTGGTGTCATCTGCAAACTTCAGGAGTTTCACAGAGGGGTCCCCTGAGGTGCAGTCATTGGTGTAGAGGGAGAATAGCAGTGGGGAGAGAACACACCCCTGGGGGGCGCCAGTGCTGAGTGACCGGGTGCCAGATGTGATGCTTCCCAGCCTTACTTGCTGCTTCCTGTCAGTCAGGAAGTTGGTGATCCACTGACAGGTGGAGGCCGGCACTGTGAGCTGGGTGAGTTTCTGGTGAAGGATGTCCGGGATGATGGTGTTGAATGCAGAGCTGAAATCCACAAACAGGATCCTAGCATAGGTCCCTGGGGAGTCGAGGTGGTGCAGGATGTAGTTCAGTCCAATGTTGACTGCATCATCGACAGACCTGTTTGCCTGATAGGCAAACTGCAGGGGGTCCAGCAGGGGTCCTGTGATCTTCTTCAGGTGGCTCAGAACCAGCCTCTCAAAGGACTTCATGACTACAGACGTCAGAGCAATGGGTCGATAGTCATTGAGTCCTGTGATGGCAGGTTTCTTGGGGACTGGGATGATGCTGGAACTTTTGAAGCAGGAAGGTACTTCACACAGCTCCAGTGATGTGTTGAAGATCCGTGTGAAGATGGGGGCCAGCTGCTCAGCACAGGCTTTCAGGCAGGAAGGAGACTCATGCGTACATCATTCCAACGGAGTGCTAATTATCTGCAAAGCCCAGATTTTACTGCCGCCCGGAAGTTGTACATGGTGTCACCCAAAACACTGCTCGGCCTGTATCAACCCGCATTAAACGTAACACCAACCTGTATTTGAAGTGGAGATGAGGCGAATGCAGCTGGCATTCCCCCAATATATACACTCCTTTCATGGCTTGACTTCTTCGTGAAATGCCGGGAGACAGAGTGTAATGTTCCCAGTGAGGTAAGTCATTTTACCTCGAGGTGCTCTGGTTCCCCAACACCTAACGCAGACCTTGTTTGGCCGGGCGACGTCATTTCATTGTATGAGGTAGGCAGTAGCGTGAAAGGTCTTGCCTAAGGACCCAAACTGCAGCCCATTTCCCCAACAGGAAATCAAACCGGGGTCCTCTGTGTGCAAGTCGGGTGATTTACCACTTGAGCTAGCCAGCCACATGATTACAAGAATGCCTGGAACCACCCTTGAAGCCAATGGCAAGCCACTTGCACAAGTCTCCATCAAATGTGGCATATTCCAAGGAGACGCCCTGTCCCCACTGCTGTTCTGCATAGGTCTGAACCCCCTCAGCCAAATAATCAACAAGACTGGCAATGGATACCGACTCAGAAACGGGGCCACCATCAGTAACCTCCTCTACATGGATAACATCAAGCTGTACGCTAAGAATGAGCGAGACATCGATTCACTGATCCATACCACCCGGATATACAGTGCAGACATTGGGATGTCATTCGGACTAGAGAAGTGTGGTCGGATGGTGACTAAGAGAGGGAAGGTAGTCCACACAGAAGGAACAATAGCAGACATTGAGGACAGTTACAAGTACCTCAGAATCCAACAAAGCAAATGGCAACCACAAAGAGGTGACAAGGAAAGCGGCTACGGCCAAATACCTCCAATGAGTAAGACAGGTCCTAAAAAGCCAGCTCAATGGCAAAAACAAGACCCGGGCAATAAACAGCTACCCCCGGACAATAAACAGCTACACCCTGCCAGTAATCAGATACCCTGCAGGAATAAAAAGCTGGCCAAAGGATGAGATACAGACCACAGATGTTAAGACGTGAAAGCTCCTAACCATGCATGGAGGGTTCCACCCTAAATCCAGCACTCTGAGACTGTACGCTAGCCGGAAGGAAGGAGGACGAGGACTAGTGAGTGTGAGAGCCACTATCCAGGATGAAACATCCAAGATCCATAAGTACATCAAGGACAAGGCGCCAACAGATGACGTGCTCAGTGAATGTCTCAGACAATGGGGAACAGAAGATGAGGTGCTGGAGGTTCCGTCATGGGAGGACAAGCCCCTACACGGGATGTACGACCGAAACATAACTGAAGTGGCGGATATCAAGAAATCCTACCAATGGCTAGACAGAGCCGGACTAAAGGACAGCACAGAGGCACTCATCATGGCTGCACAGGAGCAGGCCTTGAGCACCAGAGCGATAGAGGCCCAGATCTACCACACCAGACAAGTCCCCAGGTGTAGACTGTGCAAAGAGGCCAATGAGACAATCCAGCACATAACTGCAGGGTGTAAGATGCTGCCAGGGAAAGCTTACATGGAGCGCCATAACCAAGTGGCTGGTATAGTGTACAGGAACATCTGTGCAGAGTATGGGCTGGAAACCCCAAGGTCAAAGTGGGAAACACCTCCAAAGGTGGTAGAGAATGGCAGAGCCAAGATCCTGTGGGACTTCCAGATAAAGACGGACAGAATGGTAATGGCGAACCAACCAGACATTGTGGTGGTGGACAAAGAGCAGAGGAAAGCCGTTGTGGTCGACATAGCAATACCAAGCGACTTCAACATCAGGAAAAAGGAACACGAGAAACTAGAAAAATACCAGGGGCTCAGAGAAGAGTTGGAGAAAACCTGGAGGGTGAAGGCATCAGTGGTGCCCGTGGTCATTGGGGCACTCGGGGCAGTGACCCCCAAACTGGAGGAGTGGCTCCAGCAGATCCCAGCAAATACATCAGACATCTCGGTCCAGAAAAGTGCAGTTCTAGGAACAGCAAAGATACTGCACAGAACCCTCAAGCTCCCAGGCCTCTGGTAGAGGACCCAAGCTTGGAGGAAGAGATATATATATCTCGTTCCTTTCCCCACATATTTGACAATAATTAACTTGTTATTGTCTCCTCCCCTCACCCTCTAAATAGCACAATAACATTATTATTATTATTATATCACACACACACACACACTTACTGTATTATAAAGTATAAGATTTGTAAATATTGTCTATGGTCTTGCATTTTTTCTGTAATTGTCTCTAGAAAAAATAAAAAGGGTTATTGATTATTGATTAATTAGCAGTGCTAAATAATTGTGACACTTGTGTGATTTGGACATTACAATAGATTGGTTCCTCTAGGTCTGTGTACGAAGTATAATTAATATGCAGTAGTTCACGTTGTACTATTAAACATCATTAAATTTTGTTAAAATCTCCCTTTCACCATGAGGGGGTGCTGTAGCACCCCCACTTCCCACGGCCCTGGTAACCTGTGTATCTAGATGCATATGGAATCATTTATCACAGGGAGATATCTGTGCAACCCTACTCTGGAATGATGTCATCAGGATCATTTAATTTAGGTGAATTTAAATGAAGTTGATCAAAACTTAATCAATAAACCTGATCAGATTTAGTAAACCATTGATCCCTGAGAGGAATTTGCACTTGGGTGACATTAATTCTGTTCTCATATATCTTTATATGATATAGAAATAATTAAAAAGGAGCAGTCAGAATAATCCATGTCACTACAACTTACCTTTTAATTATATCTACTGTACATTTTTGTTTAATTATTGTTTTTTTTTTATTTATTAGTATTTATTTTGTTTTCTCACAGGAGTTAAAAACTAATACTTTATGTAAAAAATCATTTCTGGAAAAAAAAAGTAATTTAAAAAAAATAATGTGGAAAACAGAATTTTGAAAATAATAAAACTGATTTTATAGGGCCCTAATTATTGCAATATACAACTACACAAAAATAATTATTTTTTAATGTACTACTTTGTATGCACTCATTTCATAATACATAGGCAAACTCTATACATATATATTTTTTTAAATATTTAGTTAATATATATATTATGAGTAATATAGTTGTCTTTGTCACATTTTATTTGGCTTACATAAATAATTATGCACATTTACAGATATTGTACATGATATGAGTGATAACACGTGTTATAAAGTCTATTTTGCACAATAGTTGTGCCTTCAGATTTTTACTTGTCCTTTGGTACCTTTGGGAACCACTGAACCATGTGATTTGGATAACATTAATTAGACATTTATCAACTTGTAAGGATTATTTCAAACAAAGATGTTATTATCTATTTTATTTTATGGACTTGATTTAATTAAAAGCAGCTCTGTGATTGGTTTAAACCTCATTACCTCCACAACCTGCAGGTTAGCTCCAGCTTTTTAAAGTTACTTTACATCTCACACTTTGTTTGTGATATTTAATTTATTCATGATTTTATTGTGATTTCAATATTTATGTGTTAAATATAACAACTACACTACAAATACATGTTTTATGTCATTGTTTTAATTTCTCTCTTTAAAACATGCTGTCACAGTTACACAAACAATGTAGTTTTAAGTCCAAATTTAATAACTAATAATAGCCTGACTAGTCCATAGAAGTGCATAAGTTGCTTGTATATGCACTCAGATTAAAAAAAAAAAAATTCATTATTTTAAGATACTAAAATAATGATTGTGTAAATGTTACTAAATACTCACAATAGAGCCAACTTTAAGGGCCACCCTGTGACTCAGCGCTCTTTGAGTCTGGAGCTGACAAACAACAGTTGAAGTGTCTTCAAGCTTTTCTCCACAAACACAGATTGGAGTCTCCCACAGCTCTGCTCTCACACCTGTTTACTGCTCTCACACTTTACTTTCACTTTTTAATCCTATTATTGTTGATTTAATGTTTTTACTGCTGATTTTAATGTTCTTATAGATTTTTGAATTGTTAAATATTTTCTTTTGCACTTTTTAAATCATGTAAAGCACATTGAATTACCTTGCCTTTTACAGTCAAACATTGCTATTGGCTGAGAATGATTATTTATTTTATTTTTTATTTAAAGTTTGCAATGAACAAACATAAATCAGTCATTCCAGTTCAGAGAATTGCAACAAGAGTCACAATTAACATAATGTTACAAATATTACTGAGAAACAATAACAAATACAGTAAGGAGAATAAACTGTATGTGTGTTGGTCATATTTAGTGTAAAAAGAATTATAATTCAAATTGTGACAACTTAATTGTTGAATACCTTAGCCCCGCCCACAATTAAGGCCTTTTTTTAATTTTTATTTTAATTTCCAGCCTAGACGCACGTCAGACAAAAGCTCAGGGTTTAGTTACTCTTTGAAAACAACTACACAATACAATGGAGCATTGTAGTCAGTAAAAAGAAAAAATCCGTTTTCCGAATTAATTTTTTTTTTAAATCTGTTTTCCGAAATATATTTTTTTTTTAATCCGTTTTCCGAATTAATATTTTTTTTTAAATCCATTTTCCGAAATAATATTTTTTTAAAAATCCGTTTTCCGAAATAATATTTTTTTTTAAATCCGTTTTTCGAAATAATATTTTTTCAAAAATCCGTTTTCCGAAGTAATATTTTTTTTAAAAATCTGTTTTCCAAAATAATATTTTTTTTAAATCCGTTTTCCGAATTAATTTTTTTTTTTTTAAATCCGTTTTCCGAATTAATTTTTTTTTTTTTAATCCGTTTTCCGAATTAATTTTTTTTTTTAAATCCGTTTTCCGAATTAATACTTTTTTTAAAATCTGTTTTCCGAACTAATTTTTTTTTCGTGTGGGGATGATCTCGTAATTTTTTTTTTTTTTTTAAAACACAAAGACTGGTTCCGGGTCAGAGTTCATCACTATGGCGTCATCCACAGCGCTGGATATTCATCCATTTATTGATTTTTACTTTTTGAGTTAGAATATAAAGATATTAAGAATTTGCAGTCGGCACAACTTTAACATTAGTGACGGTTAGGTAAAGAGGATACTTTAGTTCAAGAGGACACAGTCGTCATAAAGCATACTCGGAGCTTGGACTCCTGGTTGAATTCATTAGCAACCAACTACAATACTACGGGCAACTTCACGGTGGATAATTATATTATTAATGATGCATTGGATTTTATTTGGTGCTTTTCGTAGACACTCAAAGCACTTTCCATAATTTCGTGCTTGTTTCCGTGTTGTGTTACAGTAGAATAGCATGTTTAGGCATTGGAACCGTTTCAGTTCTACACACGTTTTCAACTGAACTAGACGATGAAATGTGAAAATGTCTGTAATTACCAGAGAAGTTATACATAGTCTAACTTACTGCTTAACATGCTAGAATCAGTGCTACACAGGGCTACATAGTGTGTATGTGAGCTAATGATGGTGAACAGCTATAACCAGTGTTTATTACACACATATTGTGAGGACGTTTTGTGTCCAGACACGTAATTATTCATTTATAGTTTAAATAGTGTTTACATACTGTACATATTATTTACAGTTAAAAAGCACTCAGCTTTGTTCACTAAATTCCTGTACACAATTGTTCTAATGCAGTGGTTCCCAAACTTTTCACAGTCCGTACCCCTTCAAACATTTAACCTGAGGCCATGTAACCCCTACTCCTGCACACTATAATGTAATGCAGCGTTTTTTAGCCTTGGGGTCGTGTCCCCATTTTTGGTCACCTGGAATTAAAATGGAGTCCTCTGAAATGTCTAATAATTTATGAAAAAAAAAAAAAACTGATTAAAATGTATTTTTAAAATGTTTTAATTATTATTTTACAAATCATAACACCACACACAAAACAAACTTAAATAACTGTATTCTATGCTTTCACTTTCACAAATTTAGTCTACATAAAATAAAACGCAGTATAAATATCTGAGCTGGCACATCTTGTCACATTGTGTCCTAATCCTCACAACAACAAACATTATCAAAAGATAATTCTAGAAAGAAAAGAAAAAGAAACTTAAATGTGTGGCTTTCAGATGTGATTGATCCACTGAAGCAGAGGATGAATGCTGTAACCATCACTGCTGTGTTACACATGGACCAAAGTTTCCTCTCAGCCTGTTGTTAATAGAAATAAAACACTTTCTCATCTGCTTTGCTTCAGTTCATTTGGGGCCAACATTGTTGAATTGATTGATCACCACATTTGACTCCACACAGATATACAGTATGTATGAATAACATGCTTCAAGTAGAGAAAATAAGACACGAAAGCATTAGAAACTTAGTGTTTTTCCTCTTTTTTAATGTAATATCTTTATGTAGGTCAAACAGTCAAACATTGTTTGGGTTGTACATGTGAGTGACATATAACATTCTGTCAACTGGACCTTCCATGCTGTGGTGGGTCGGGGGGTTGATGTTTGTACAGACTGGTAAAGAGGGCTAATCTGTGGTGGACACAGAGCTGGACTCTCTGGTGGCAGAATGACAGACCCTGGAGAAGACTCCATCCATCCTGGAGAAGACACAACCCCCACTGCACTGGACCATGATCACACAGAACATCTGTTTAGTCTCTGAGCTGCTCCACAAACACTCAGGAAGTATTTTTATCCCCCTGGACATAAAACTAATACAAATCAATGTCTGACAGAGGGACATGATCACATTCACTATTCACTGTATAGTCTTATGTAACATTACTGGTGGTGTTACTTTGAGGGTCAGTAACTATCAAGGCTATTGTCTGCATCTGTAGGGACGAGGAAACGCTGAAAAACTCTAATAGAACCATTTTCAAGTCCATGTACATCCATCGTATGAATGTAGTGTGTGAGTGAGTGTTGGTGGTGGTCAGTGGGACCGATGGTTCACTATGGTAGCCTCACTTCTGTCAGTCTGCTCCAGGGCAGCTGTGGCTACAATAGTAGCTTACCACCACTGTGTGTGGAGTGAAAGAATGATGCACATCAGTGTAAAGTGCTTTGAGTGTCTACGAAAAGCACTAAATAAAATCCAATGCATCATTAATAATATAATTATCCACCGTGAAGTTGCCCGTAGTATTGTAGTTGGTTGCTAATGAATTCAACCAGGAGTCCAAGCTCCGAGTATGCTTTATGACGACTGTGTCCTCTTGAACTAAAGTATCCTCTTTACCTAACCGTCACTAATGTTAAAGTTGTGCCGACTGCAAATCCTTAATATCTTTATATTCTAACTCAAAAAGTAAAAATCAATAAATGGATGAATATCCAGCGCTGTGGATGACGCCATTGTGATGAACTCTGACCCGGAACCAGTCTTTGTGTTTTAAAAAAATAAATAAAAAATTACGAGATCATCCCCACAAGAAAAAAAAATTAGTTCGGAAAACAGATTTAAAAAAAAAATATTAATTCGGAAAATGGATTTAAAAAAAAAATTAATTCGGAGAACTGATTTTTTTTTTTTCTTACTGACTACAATGCTCCATCGTATTAATTTGAAAATGAATATTAATCTAAAAATTTACAAAAAAATATTATTTTATTATTATGTATTCTATTAATTAACTATTTAATTATCAATGTTTTCTACTGTATTTTTGAACTAAATTTGTTTGAGGAAGTGAACGTATTGAATAAAGTTTTTTGAAATTGTGTTTTAATTAGAAAAAGAATAATAATCTAAAAAAATACAAATATAGTATTTTTATTTTTAGTTAATAATTAAATATTTTTTGATTTCATTTTTACGCCACTTTTTGTTTTTTTAACTACAGTTATATTTGAGGCAGTGAACATATAGAATACAGTTGTTTGAGAATGTGTGATGGTGTTTAAATTTGAAAAACAATAATATCTTAAAAATGACAAAAAAATAAATGAAAATGTTTTTAACCAGCATTTTTTAAATGTTTATTTATTTATTTTTTTTCAATTACTAGACATTCCAGGCCACCACGCGTGGGTACACGGCCCCAAGGTTGAAAAACACAGGCGTACAGTTTGATCAGTGCAGAGGGAAGGTGGAGGAAGCAGCAGCAATTGTGAGCGCAGGCGCACTTTGTGTGAGGGAGCAAGGCAGCGTCTGCAGAGGATCAATGTGAACCGTGCCTCAGACACACAGCATAGCTGTGGGTTAAACGGAGCTAGAAACAGGCCTTTAGCGGCTGCTTCTCTTAATAGTACATGTTTGCACAGCCGGAAACCATCGGTCTCGGATCTATTGAGTTAGGATGCAAAATAAATAATGTACCAATAAACAGCCTGGGTACTCGCGTAGACCACTGGACCCATTTTACATTTGCTCACTGCTTTCAAATAGATCCCAAGATCTCTACTAGTTATTAATGAATTAACTAACCAATATTTACTGTGGAAAATTTAATTGAAAGTCAAGCAATGTTTTTGTGCAATGTAAAAAAAACCTAATAAACTGCAGAAATGTAAGTGATTTCATATAGAGCAGATTTTTTTTGATTTAACACAGATATGGCTTTAATATTAATAAGTAACACAAAATATTTACAGTTATAGAAGGTAAACAATTACACAAAATAAACCAACTATAAAAACAAACTGCCCAACTATACAATTTTTACCAAAAAAGTAACTTACTGAAAGAACTGAAAAACTCTTAACTGCACTTCAAATGTCAATAAAACAATGAACATCTATGAAGAAAATATTTACTGCACACATCACATTTGAAAGTCTTTTTTTTATGTGGACTCTCGTGTGACCTTCAGTACTGACTTTTGTTTAAAAGATTTCCTTATCAAACATCACATTTAAATGGTTTCTCTTCTGTGCATTCTCACATGTGGGTGCAGGTTAGCCTTACAGGTGAAACGTTTACTACAAACATCACATTTGAATGTTTTTTCTCCTGTGTGGATTCTCATGTGTCGCTTAAGGTCAGCCTTATCTTTAAAACATTTACAACAAACATCACATTTAAAGGGTTTCTCTCCTGTGTGGATTCTCATGTGTCGCTTAAGATTCGCCTTATCTTTAAAACATTTACAACAAATATCACATTTAAATGGTTTTTCTCCTGTGTGAATTCTCATGTGTAACTGTAGTTGTTGTTTTGTAACAAAACATTTACTACAAATATCACATTTAAAAGGTTTCTCTCCTGTGTGGATTTTCATGTGTTGCTTAAGGTTGACCTTAACTTTGAAACATTTAGTACAAACATCACATTTAAAAGGTTTCTCATCTGTGTGCATTCTCACATGTGACTGCAGGTAAGCCTTACGGGTAAAACATTTACTACAAACATCACATTTAAATGGTTTCTCTCCTGTGTGGATTCTCATGTGTAACTGCAGTTGTTGCTTTCGAATAAAACATTTACTACAAACATCACATTTAAATGGTTTCTCTCCTGTGTGGATGCTCATGTGTTGCTTAAGGTCGACCTTATCTTTAAAACCTTTACAACAAACATCACATTTAAATGGTTTCTCTCCCTTGTGCATTCTCACATGTGACTGCAGGTTAGCATTACGGGTAAAACATTTACTACAAACATCACATTTAAATGGTTTCTCTCCTGTGTGGATTCTCTGGTGTAACTGCAGGTGTTCCTTTCGGAAAAAACATTCCCTACAAACATCGCATTTAAACGGTTTCTCTCCTGTGTGGATTCTCATGTGTGACTGAAGGTTTTCCTTTCGAATAAAACATTTACTACAAACATCACATTTGAATGGTTTCTCTCCAGTATGGATTCTCATGTGTGACTGCAGGTTTTCCTTTCGAATAAAACATTTACAACAAACATCACATTTAAATGGTTTCTCTCCTGAGTGGATTCTCTTGTGTCGCTTAAGGTCAGCCTTATCTTTAAAGCATTTACAACAAACATCACATTTAAATGGTTTTTCTCCTGTGTGAATTATCATGTGTGACTGCAGGTGTTGCTTTTGAATAAAACATTTCCTACAAACATCACATTTAAATGGTTTTTCTCCTGAGTGGATTCTCATGTGTAACTTAAGGTCAGACTTTTTGATAAAACATTTCCTACAAACATCACATTTAAATGGTTTTTCTCCCGTGTGGATTCTCATGTGTTTATTAAGATCAGACTTTTGTATAAAACATTTACAACAAACATCACATTTAAATGGTTTCTCTCCTGTGTGGATTCTCAGTTTTGAAGCTGCACTGAGTGATGTTTTCTTACCACCCACACATTCAGATGTAATTTTTACCTGAACCTTTGTTTTTGAACAAATCTGTTGAAATGAACGAATCCATGTTTTGGAAGCTTTACATCCCATTTCAGCTTTTTTACTTGAGTCAGACATCTTTCTATTTGTCCTGGTGGAGTCAAAGTCAGCTTCAGCTTCAGACTCTGACAGAGGTTTCTGCCAACAGTCTTCATCATCTTCATCATCCTCATTACTATCTTCAGTCTGAGACGAGTCTGTTTCTGTTCCATCAGGACTTTGTAGTACTAAACTGATTGGATCTGGGTTCTGGGCAGCTTCTGGTCCTTTGTTGTTAATTCCCACAGTTTGTCTTTTCATTAATTCATTTAAACTACAGGTTGAAGGTTCCTCCTTCATGTTCATTTCTGTTAGTTGTCTCCAGTGTAGCTGGGAGGCCTGAGGCTTCTCCTCTTCATCTTCACATTTAACAGGACAAGCAGCACTGTTTGTCTCCTGCTGCACACAAAGCTGGTTTTCCTCCAGACCTTCACTGAGCATCTCTGGTTCCTCCTTTATGTGGAGCTGCTCCACATTCTTCATCTCACTGAAAACACAATCAGAGACTGACGGCTGCTGGAGCTGTAATCTGTGCAGATGAACTTTGGGCATGAAGGCAGCCAGCACAAGTTTTTCAGTTCCATCTGTATTTGGAACAGATTGGGAACCTAATTGTCTACCCTCACCTCTAACAGTCAGTGTGTTGAACACTTCCAGTGCATCCTCACCGATAATGTGGAGTAAAATGTCAATCTTTTCTTGTTCATCTTTCTCCCCTGAGGCCGCTATATACCGCCGAAGACTTTACTCCCAGCTGCACCAGTTGTCAGCAGGGTTAGTGGTGAGAGACAGTGGTGACGGTGCTTTAAATTGCTCCATTTCCTCCCCTTTTTCTACTCTCTATACTTTTCTATCCTGTAGCGTCTCGGTGGTGCTAGCTCCTCTGCTAGCTCGGTTAGCATTCCGCTCCAGCCTCTCTGTGTCTAAAACTCCGTCTTCTGACACCGTAATGTGCTCTCTTTCTTTCCAGTGAAGCTTTAAGGCGCTATTATAGTGTAGACTGACTCCGTCTGTAGGCTGTATATTAATAACATTCACTGTTGGAATCACGGAGACATTTGTTATTTACCTTCGCTCTTTCTTCTTCTACTGCTCTAACTCAGCGGTTCTTCTTCTTCTTCATGTTTTACGGCGGTTGGCATCCAGCTTAATGGATCATTACCGCCACCTTCTGCTCCGGAGTGTGGCTCAGACAGGTCTACACCCACTCACCAGAGATATAAAGAGTAGTCCTATATTCGAGGCAGTGGCTATCCGTACGTAGCCCGGATCATTACCTGAACACTTTTCCTCCACCACATCACCACTGTTTTCCAACAACTCCACTGGCTCCCAATCACACACCACATTGTTCACAAAATTATCCTCCTAACCTTCAGGGCCCACCCTGTCGCCCCTCCGTATCTCAATGAACTCCTCCACATGAAGACTTCCTCATTCAGCCTCCTCATCCCTCCTGCCCGCATGACCATCATGGGGTCCAGAGCCTTCAGCCGCTCTGCCCCCCACTTCTGGAACTCCCTCCCACCTGGCATCCGAAACATTGACACTCTGACCATCTTCAAATAACATCTCAAAACCCACCTGTTTAAACAAGCCCACTCACTTTGATTTCCATCCACTTCACGGCAAAACTTCTGTTTTAAAATTAGTTTTTATGTAAAACTGTAAGTTACCTCCTTTTTAAGTCTCTAATTTTTGTTTTATATTTGCTGATTTGTAATTTTATGGGTTTTTTTTTATTGTTGTTATTTTTAACTTCATATATCTACTCAAGTAGAAGTACTGTTACTTGATTAAAATTGTACTAAAGTACAAGTACAAGTAAGTCATACATAAAATACTCAAGTACAAGTAAAAAGTAGCTCAATTAAATAATACTCAAAGTAAAAGTTACTAGTTACTTTCATCCAACCACGTTTATTGTTGTTAATACATATTTATTTTATTTTTTATTTATTCAGTTTATTTTCGACATGGTTACATTCACTTTCACACAATTTTTTTTTTTTTTGTACATGCCGAAAAAGGAGACAAGAGAAGCAAATTGCTTATCTAAGTCCCGTCCCCTGTTTTGAACACAGAAAATTTACATCAAAGCTTGTCTCTCTGGTCAAACATTCTTAGGTTGTTCTGAACACAATATCATTTCATTTATTTATTTTTTTTATTTTTTTGTCCTTTTTTGAGTAGGATTTATTCTCATCTGTAGTCAGTGTTGTCTGTCTTTATTCCTCCTCCTCTCTATCGTTGTTCGTGTCGGCCTTGTTCCCTGCGGATTTCATTCCCAGACGTTGTTTGCGTTCCTCCAGTTCAAAAGAACTTTCAAAGTACCTTGATATCTTCAGAAAGTTTTCTAAACATACGTAGGATTAGAAAGGCACCTTGTTGCTAGTCAAGCTTGTAGCTTGTTTTGTCTCTACATCAAGGTTATTCCAGCTGTTGATAGCTGTATTTTCCAATGTTAGATTTAACCCTTTCTTGTATAAACACATTACTATGTCTTAGTTCATAAGCCGTTTGTTTGTATGTGAAACGTTTTTGTATTTGATATGGGAGTGTTTTAAGTGAGGCCCTAAATGCGAAAATTTGTTGTAGTGTTTTATTTCTCTTCTTTTTTCTCTCTCTCTCTTAGGAGATTGTTGACTTTGTTTCTGTTTTCAATATTTTGTCTTTAAGATATTTTTTATATAATGTATTTTTTTTTTTTTTTTTTTGCATGCGTTTGTGTTACGGGTCCCGGTTGGCACGGTGTCCACGTTAACAAAGTGAATGTCTGTAAAGTACATGTAGAGTGTAAGAATAGAAACCACGCTGCACACTCGTCTTTTCCCAGATTGCGTATGAGCGGAAACAGGGAGTGAGTCCACACTAATGCAACCGGGGAACTGCAATCTCATAGTGCCGAAGGTTCCGCTCCTCCACAATATTGTTTTCACAGTACTACTTTTACTAAGTACACAATAATAATTATTATAATAATAATGAGTGGCATCAAAACAATTATTTATAAAATAATATCAAATGTGGTTACCTTTTTTTTGAGTGTACCACACGCTCCCCAACACAAAAAAAGTGACTCCTGACACTTGACTTAAATAACTCAAAAACTTTTATAATCTCTTAAAGTCTCTTATCAAAAGGATACCTCTGAAATGTCTTTAAGTGTCTCTTCAGTTCAAAGTCCAAAAACAGGGAATGGAGTATGGTGCCGGTAAGTAAGGGTTTGGTGTTGGAGGTGGAGGGTAAGAGCGTTGGGAGTAAGGGGAAGGATGATACAGAAAAGGATATTGTGCCGTCTGAGCACCGACTACGTTTACCACAGGACGAGGTTGGTATGTGGGCTGGCCCAGGGATGGGTAGGTGAAGACCACATTTGGACGCCTCTGCCTGGTGGACCGTCTTGGTTGGGGTGGTGACACAGGCTCTGGTTCAGGATGGTGTTCTGATGCAGAACCAAGAGTGGGTTGTAGAACATCCCCTTCCTGATGAGGCAGCTGGGGTTCTTCCTGGTTGCTGTCCGGTTCTGGTTGGTCCATATCTGGCTCTCTGTTGTGAGCTTGTTGACCTGGTTGTTGGCTCTCAACTTGTGGATTTCTGGGCGTACGAAACCAGTAGCAAGGCACATCATCTTCAGAGTCACTTGCCTCAGGGCTTAGTGTCTGTTCAGGAGTCTGTGGTCTTACCGTGGACTTTTTGTTTCTCTTTTGTGTCATTGTGGCAGGATTTTGGACCGTTTCTATTGGTAGGTTATTCACTTGTAATAACAGGTTTCTGTGCAGAGTGCGGACGGGGCGACCACCAGTCTCTGGACTTACTCTGTAGACCGGATTGTCTCCAACCTGTTCTCTCACCATGTAGACAGTTGGTTCCCAGTAGGATCTCAATTTGCCAGGTCCACCCCTTTCGCTGAGATTACGTACGAGTACCCTGTCTCCAGGCTGTAGGGTTACTCCTTTGCATTTCTTGTCATAGTTTGTTTTACTTTTTGAGCTTGACTGTTGGCTGTTTGCATTTGCTATTCTGTAAGCCTCTGTCATCTTTCCTGCCCACTTTCTGACATATCCTTGTGGTGTGTCAGCTCCATCTTCTGTCATAAGGCCAAAAAGAAAATCTACTGGGAGACGAGGGTGTCTACCATACATCAGGTAGTATGGGGAAAAGCCTGTGGCCTCATGCTTTGTAACATTGTGAGCGTGGATGACTTGGGGCAAATGGTCTTTCCAGTTTTGCTTCTCTTTTTCTTCTAGTGTACGAAGCATTTGTAACAATGTGCGGTTCAGTCTTTCAGCGGGGTTGCCTTGTGGGTGATAGGGAGATGTTCTAGAGTGACCCACACCTGCAAGTTGCCTGAGAGAATTAAAAAGTTAATTCTCAAATTCCCGGCATTGGTCGTGGTGGAGTTTAGCGGGGTATCCAAACTTTGGAATGAAGTCATTGAAGAGCCGGTCTGCTGCTGTTTTGGCGGCTTTGTTCCTGGTGGGGTAGGCTTGTGCGAACCTGGTGAAGTGGTCCAAAACAACTAAAATGTACTCAAACCCACCTTTGGATGTCTCTAAATGCAAAAAGTCTATACACACGAGCTCGAGAGGGGAACTGGATGTTATACTGCCCATAGGTGCTCTCTCGTGTGTTGTTGGTTTTTTTTGTTTAATGCATGGGCACTTTCTGGTGACATACTCTTCTATCTCTCTTTTCATGAAAGGCCAATAGAATCGTTCTCGGGCTAGACTAAGGACTTTCTCCACTCCTATATGACCCATGTTGTTATGTAGGTGTGTCAACGCTGTCTGCCGGTAGGTAGCTGGTAAGACCAGTTGTTTGCGTTCTGTAGTCTTTCTATACAGAAGGTCGTTGTCTATATGTAATCTACTCCACTCTCGTAAAAGTCTCTTTGTGTCTGTGTCAAGTTTACCTTTGTTGTCTTCAGTTGGTGTAATGTTGTTCTCTTTCATATCTAAGACTTTTTCGATGGCAGGATCAGTTCGCTGTTCTCGCACCAGTTCGTCGTGGCTGATCGTGTGGAGGGGTTCTTTGAGGGGCTGATTAGGTGAGGCCAAGTTGAGGGCTGCTACCCAAGGCACATCTCCCTGCTTGGCTCTTCTGCTCCCTTCCCAGACTGCACCCACTGCCTCCTCTGATAGCTCCTCAGAACACTCCTTCATGAAGGTATTGATGTCAAGGGGACAACGAGAGAGTACATCTGCATCAATGTTGACTTTTCCTGGACGGTACTTTATATCAAAGTGAAAATCTGCTAATTGGCCCACCCAACGATGGCCGACTGCGTTTAGTTTTGCTGTGCTGAGGATGTACGTTAGGGGGTTATTGTCTGTAAAAATTGTGAAATGTGGGGCATAGAAGAGGTAGTCCTTGAACTTGTCGCAAACTGCCCACTTGAGGGCTAGAAACTCAAGTTTGCCGCTGTGCAGGTGGTAGTTTTGTTCGGCTGGGGTTAGCGTACGAGACCCGTACCCAATAACTCGCATTTTGTCATCCTGCTTTTGATACAGGACTGCTCCGAGGCCTTTCTGGGACGCGTCCGTGTGGAGTATGAATGGGCGGGTGAAGTCTGGATACGCTAAGACTGGTGGTTGGGTCAACATTTCAGTTAACTGTTCGAGTATCTTTTGGTGTTCCTCGCTCCATTGCACTGGAGCTCGAGATGATTGTTGGGGGTACTTTGCTCGGCCTCTGGTTGGTTTAGATTGCAGTGGGTCAGATTTGATTTGCATTAGGTCGTACAGGGGTTTGGCAATACTTGAGAAGTCCTGCACATAGGTCCTGTAATAACTCAGGAATCCCAATAGCTGTCGGACCTCTCCAACTGTTTGTGGTCTTTAGTGTTTGAGCGCTTGTACTGCCTCAATGTCTTTGGGGTCCACTTTCACACCATCTGCGGATACCAAGCGTCCCACATATCGGACCTCCTTGCGGAACAGCTCGCACTTCTCAGGCTTCAATTTCACACCATGACGTTGTAAAGCTTGTAACACTTTGCGCAGCACTTGGACATGTTCACCAAACGACCTGGAGAAGCATAGCACATCGTCGAGGTAAGGGATGCAGCACTCATCACGGAGTGTGTCGAGCATCTCCTCCATGCTTCTTTGAAAGGCTGCTGGCGCATTCGACAGCCCGAAGGGTATTCTTACCCACTCGTAGAGACCCCATGGCGTGGTGAATGCGGTCAGGTACCGTGATCCTTCAGCGATGAAACCCTGGTGGTATGCCTTTCCCTGATCCAGGATAGAAAACCAGCTGTAACCCCCAAGCGAGTCTGTGAGGTCCTGGATTCGGGGAAGCGGGTGACGATCTGGCACAGTTTTGTTGTTAAGAAGGCGATAATCGATACACAAACGTAGGGTTCCATCCTTCTTTCTCACACAGATGACAGGGGCCGCATAGGGCGACTGTGATTTTATAATCCACCCCTTAACCAAAAGTTCTTGGATGTACTCTTTAATCTCACGGTAAAGAGGCTTTGGGATGGAGGCATAGGCCCTTTGAACTGGTGTGTCATCTTTGAGTCTGATTTCCATCTGTAGCGATTGGATGCAGCCTATGTCGCCACTGTCATGGGCGAACGCCTCACACTCTTCTTTCAGTACTTTTTCTACTGCCTGTTGCTGGTCTGGACTCAGGTGACTAAGATCGACCGGTGGTAACCAGGGCTCAGTAGAGGGAACGTTAGGAGAGGTGGCTTGGTTCACCTCCATGGCTGTTACTGTGACTGGCATGGTTTGAGTTTTGAGCAGCTCTGCCGTGCCTGGCTCAATCACTTTAACGACATGCTGGATGGTGCCTAGCGTTGTTCTTTTTGGCAGAATTATTTCATGTTTTGAGTGGTTGGAAATGGGAATCTTCACAAAAGGTCTCGCAGTAGGTGGATCCTTCGTATTTTCCCAGGTCTTCCACAGTTTTGATGAAGATTGGTTTTCCGTTCTCTTCTCCCAGTGGTGTGATATAAATCCTGCAGTTTCTTGTCCACGTCTTTAGAATTTTTCCTGCTTTTTTTATTTGGTGTGCCATCCATGCGATGCTTGCGTTTTGTTTCGTCAAGTTTTCATTTATGAAAACCTTCGTTTCCTTCAGTTGCTTGCCTTGCTTCAGTAGTTCTCCTTTAAATTTCACATTTGTGAAGGTGATTTTTACTGCTCTGGTGTCATTACGCTTTGAAAGGAGTTGGCAGGAGTTGATGTTGTTAGGGTTCAAGACAATGTCCTTCGTTTCCAAGTAATCAATGACCTGTTGTTCAATCGATTTTGTGTCTTCGTCATTCGGTTCCGTTGTCCGTCTCAACGCACTCGCGTAACTCCTGGGTGTTATCTTTAAGCCTGTAATGATGACATCTTTCTCTCTTTCCTGTTGTTCCAGTACCTTTACTTCACTTTCCAGTGTTTTTTCCAGCATCTTTTCCAACGACTTTATCTTGGTAGTGAACTTCAGAGATAGATCGTCTTTGAGGTTTTGTATCATCTCCTTGACCTCTTCCAAACCCGGATTAGGTTCTGCAGGGCCTTTTTTAACCATTTTTCTTTTCGTCTTGGGCCCAAGTTTTCTTTTCTCAGGCTGTTAATCTCCCAAGGTCGTGTTGTCGGAGCAAGTAAAAACACGTCTGCTCTCTCCGAGGACCAGATAGACTTCTGAGTTATTGCCACTGTTCTCTTACATACAGTAAACATCTCATGTATAAACTTGAAAAGGAAGATACCAAATCTACAACAATTGGAACCTAATTTATTTTCCACAAAGGCATCTGTATAAAATAAAAGGTTTGTCAAAATGTACAATTGTTTTTCTAAATAAAATAACACAAATAAAATCTAATATATGTACATATCAGACTGAAGTAACTGATATATAATAATAATATATGAATCTAAATAAAAAAATTAAAGAAAATATATAAATAATATATAGTAAATACATTATAATAAATATACAATAATAATACAAAATGTATATGAAACATTAATAAGTAATAAATGCTTTTAATGCTGTTTTAATTTGATTGGTCAGCTAAGATGTGATGCATTTGATTGTTTTCTGGTGACTTAAAGTTTTTTGTATTTTCACAATGATCATTGATCATTTAAAAAAAAAAAGAAAGAAAAAGAAAAAAAATACTCAGTAACAGTTAGGTGTAGAAACATAATGGATTACTTTACTTCTTTTAAAACAAACATTAGTACATTTAAAATTACTTTTTTAGGAATATGCTCAAAAAAGTACAAGTACTAATAAAATCAACTCAATTACAGTAAGATAAGTACTTGTAATCCATTAGTTTCACCTCTGTCAATCACACACAGGCATGCACGCACGCACGCACGCACGCATACAAACACACACACACACACACACACACACACACACACACACACACACACACACACACACACACACACACACACACACACACACACACAGTGTTGGGAGTAAAGCATTACAAAAGTAATTAGTTACTGTAATATATTCCTTTTTTCAGTAACGCAGTACTATAATGCATTACTGAAACAAAAATCAGCAATATATTACCTGTTACAATCTCAGTAACAAAAGTTACATGGAGACTTTAATGAATTCCACTGACATTCTAATAAAAACAAAAAAATACGACAAAAAGTGTTGACAACGCCACAGTAAATTCTACCCATTTCTGTAGCGTCAAAGAAGAAACTCTACATTGTGATATAATATCCATTTGGCTATGCTCAGTTCCTAAGTTATTTTTTTATTTAGGCATACATTTTTTGTTTAAGTTATACAAACTTTTATTTGGTATATAGCCTTTTTTGGCTCTAAGGTCTAACATCTTATTTCAATAAGATTAAAAATGTATTTACAGTTACATTTTGCATTTCCATTCATATGTTTTATGATGATTGATTGAATGTTGTATTCCTAGAGGATGTTTTTGCTCGCCTATGTTTAGGCATTGCTTTGCAAATGTTGCACATTTTTAAGCATTGATTATATGTTTTGTATTTGTAGGAGGTCATGTCTGACAGATACCACAGTACACTTCTTGACCATTTGGTCAGGAAGAGTTTCCCACTTTTTCCCCTTACAAACAGAGACAAAGAGCTGAGAACAGGGATTTACTACTGTTTGTCCTTCCCCCTGCTGTGAGCACATGGCAGAATCTTTGCTTTGTGCTGTACTGTTCTCTAAGAATTAACAATGAAACATTCCAAAAACGGACATAAATTTCTGATAAAAGTTTGAAATGTATTTTTCTACACTGTCAATAACAGTTTTAAGTCAAGGACAACCTTAGAATAAGATCATATAATTGTTTTACAGTAAAAGTGTTCCTAAGGAATATCTCTCATTAACGTTGCATAAAGTATATCATGTTTGGTGCCAATTTAACCAGGAAAATATGATCTCTGCTTTTGTCTCGTTTGGAAAGTTATAATCTAACTGGTTTCTGAGTTATATTCATATTTCTTGTTCCAAAGGATTTCTCATGCATTCATTCCTTATCACACTTACATGATTGCCACAACCCACAGAACATCCAAAGCAATTTAATTGGCTCCCGAAAACATGTCGACCAATAGAATCGCTTAGACCGCGACAAAATCGAAGCGCAAAATTCAAATCATTGGATTTTGGTGCTGGCAGCTAAGATGCCCACTGCAGTGTTATGTACGTCTTCTTTAATCTTTTATTTTCTTTGTAACAAAGTGTTTTCTTTCATTAGACCTTTTAAACAAGCTTGCGCGTCCCAGAGATAGAACCTCCTGTTCCAACTGAAGATGCTGAACACTGAACCAAGAACCTAGCCTGAAGGAACTGAACACTGAACCACAGGAACAAAGCCTGCACACGCTGAACAATGGCCAGACAGGCCTAACACAGGTCAGAACCAGTGGAAACCTGCTGACTGAACGAGCTGTGAAACCTGCTGAACAAGTGTCGTGGTTTCCCCCGTGTGATGATGTGGACGATGAAAAAGGTTGTGTAATGTGGAAAAAAGGTCATCGATGAAACTGGCTCGCATAATAATACAAAGTTTATTAACACAAGCAGAATCAAAGGACAGGGCCGGGATAGGGACCCTGGGAGAACAAAGGATGTCAAATCATGTTCTCAGGCCAAAACCAGGAGAAAGGCAGAACCCTGGTGAGAGCACTGGTGGCCACATTGTACTCTGAAGAAATCCAGCTTGGTGATCACATACTGTATATAGGCTGACAAGAAATTTGAAATCAACAAGTGAATTCTAAGGCTTTGGCCTTCAGATAAAGAAAGAAAGCCACAAATGAAGAACTCCCCTCTTTTAGATATACAGCTGTCAACGGAGGAGAGATAAGCCTGGGGAGTAGCAACTTCCAAGGTTCACAATTCAATCTACATTCTAACAGCAGGGCTGGCTGAGTTTGATTATGAAAGCATGTGTCCAAACACCATGACAAGGCAATACTCAACTTTAGGTAAAATGTATATTGTATTAAATGAATATCATATTGGCGCAGATAATACACCTCACAAGGAACAGAACCGACCAGCCGAACACAGGCCAGAACCAGGTCCAGGAAAGGACCCTTTCAGACACGCTCCAGTGGTCCAGAGCCACGCTTTGCTGCTTCAGACTCCTCTCACCAGTCCACTCTGCCACCAGAGAAGGATCACCGACCACGGACCCATCAGAACCGAGGTACTCTGGATCTCAAATTCTAATCGGGCCTAACATAATTGCAGCCACATTATTCTATACTGATCTTATCATAGCTCACGCACACACACACACACACACACACACACACACACACACACACACACACACACACACACACACACACACACACACACACACACACAGAAATCATGCTACTTTTCTCTCCTCCCTCCTTTCTTTCTCTACTAAGCTTTTACCTTTAAAGTGTAAATACATTTATCCTTAGTTTAGTGAGCGTAGTACTCATTTAGCTTTATTGTGTTAGTATATTTTAACTTGTTTTGAATAATGAATGTTTATACTTTGAGAAGTTGTCTGTGGTTTATGAAAATATTGCAATCATAAGGTTTGTTATATGGAGAGTAGATAGTCTTGACAAGAGTTCACAACCCTGGATGACAAGGTATTAATAACTAATTAAGTGATCTGAAACACTTTAACTCAATTTCAGATGGCACCTCTTGGCAAATTACTATAATATTAATAATAATCAATATTATAAATCTTATCATTCCTTGTCCAAGCTCATCCTCCTACAAACTGTATATATTATTTTTGGCAAAGTTCATCCTCCTACATATACAGTATATTATTTTTGGATTACTCATTTCTGTTGCTAAAGCCCATGATGTCCAGTGGAAGGATCTGGGAGCTTTTGTCATTTGGCCAATAATTGGCAGCCGACTTCTGCCCCTGCCCCTTCTGCTACAGAATGGCTTCAGTTCCAGCACCACAACCTGGGGACGTCTTGCCCCTGTTGCGATCTGTGCCCTCTGAACTGTGGGCCAAGCACAAGTATGACAATGGCTTCATAAGGGATTGCGGTCCCGTGGTGATCACACCTAAGTCCTCTTACAGGCCCCACAGGAAGCAGTACCCCTTTTGACGGGAAGCGTTGGACGGGATACAACCTGTCTTTGATTCTCTCTTGAAAGAGAAGGTGATCGTGCCTTGCGCCACCTCACCTGTTTTGGCTCCCATTTTTCCGGAAATCCAGCCCACCAAGTGGCAATTTGTGCAGGATTTGCAGGCCGTTAATTCGCCCATCATTCCTCCTGCCCCTCTGGTTCCAAACCCGCCCACCATTCTCGCACTAATCCCATCGTCCGCAAGGTACTTCAGTGTTGTTGATTTGGCAAATGCCTTCTCCAGCATCCCAGTCCACTCAGACTCACAGTTTTGGTTTGCCTTCATGTTTAAGGGAAAACAATACATGGCAGGGTCTCACGTATAGCCCTCACATTTACTGTTCTGCACTAGAGCAGAGCCTCTGCCCCCTTAAACTCTCACCAGGCTCTTCCCTTCTGCAGTATGTTGATGACATACTCCTTGCTGCATCATCCAGGGAGCAATGTGAGAGAGACACTTTGTCTTTGCTACACCACCTCCATGCATTGGGCCAAAAGGCTTCGCTTTCCAAACTCCAGTTTGTCAAGGAAGTTGTTCAATTTATTGGGCACTCCATTTCCTGTGTGGCCTCCATTGTCGCCCTTCCAAAGCTATTAACTAAGAAACAAATGTTGTCTTTTTTGGGCATGTGTTCTTTCGGTCGAAATTTCATCCCTGATTCTTCTGGCTATGAATGCCATTTGAGAGCTGTGGTAAAAAAAAAAAACTCACCCCCTAAGGCCTTGGTTTGGACTCCGGAAGCCCTCTGCGCCTTTGAGGACTTAAAGCCCCGACCCTGGGTAACCCCGATCCCCAGTGTCCTTTCACCCTGTTTGTTGGCGAAAAAGAGGGGTGAATGAATTCCGTCCTGTGTCAACAACACGGGGACAAACTGAAGCCTTGTGGTTACTTCTTCAAAAAACTTGATCCAGTGGCCAGAGCCTTTCTGCCGTGTCTCCGCTCCGTCGCGGCTCGTGAAGCTGCTGTTGTCTCATCAGTTTGTGAAATCACTGGTTTTGCTTCCCTGCATCTCCATGTGCTTCATTGTCATGTCTATTTTGAGGGACATGCAGACCTTGTATGTCTTTGCGGCCCGCTGGCTCAAGTACAACACCACCCTTTTGGGTCTTCCTGATGTGCATGTCCGCCATTGCTCCACTTTGAATCCCGCTACTCTTCTACCTCTACCTGAGGATGGAGAGCCGCACTCTTGCATTGCTGTTCTCTCTCAGACTCTGGTTCCCCGTCCTGACCTCTCCACTGTCCCCCTCATTAACCCTGACCTCTCTTTCTGAACTGTCCGCCTTTGTCTATGCTTATGTCTATGCTTATGCTAAGTTGACACACGGCCAGGCTCATATGTCAAAGGGTGGGATGGTTGCCTCAGTTCAGACAGTATGGTTCACTAAGGGATTTACTTTTTTTGCAACCGAGTTTTGTCAAAGATGTATGATGTGTGCTAAGAACAACCCAAGACGAAAGAGACCGTTGAGTAGCTAGACAGCTCACCCACCGCCATCTATGCCATTCCAAAATTTACAGATGGACTTTGTTGAGCTAACACCATGTGAGGGAAAGAAGCAATGTTTGTTTATCATAGACATGCTTTCCAAATGGGTCGAAGCATTTCCCACTAAACACCAGACAGCCACAGCAGTAGCCAAAGCACTGTTAACAGACATCATTCCTTGGTGGGGCATTCCATACAAAATCTCCTCAGACAATGGCACACACTTTGTCAGCCAGGTGATAACACAGTTAGGACTGAGATTTGACATGGATCTTTTAAAACACTGCAGCTATCACCCTGAGTCAGCTGGGGCCATAGAGAGAACCAACAGTACTCTGAAAAATAGGTTGAACAAGTGTATGGATCAGGCAGGGCTGAACTGGATCAAGGTCTTACCACTTGTCCTTTTCCAGATGAGACAACAAGTCCATTCAAAATCTAAACTGTCTCCCTTTGAGATACTTTTCAGGTGGCCACCCAAGCTCTCCAGGACGACTGTTTGATAAAAGACTGTGCACAACTCTCCACGATCCTCTCACTCAACAGGTCCAGAGTACCTGACTACCACTGAGAATCTGCAAGACATTCTTCCAGGTGACTTCGTGATCATACACAACGCGAGATGGAAAAGGTGCACCGACCGGAGGTGGATCGGCCATTTCCAGGTTCAGCTGACGACCCACACGGCCGTGAAGGTTGCAGAGCGAGCCACGTGGATTCACGCATCACACTGCAAGAAGGTGCCAACCCCAGCCGACCCTGACCCAGAGGCAGCTGGAACAGCAGAGTGAGAGCCAACGAGACCGCCGGGTGAGGAGCCGCAGTAAGGAGCTACTTCCTCGGGTGCTGCTTTCCCTTTCCGGAGCAGTGTTGAAGGAGCTCTTCCTTTTCTTCGAATCAAGAGCAGTGCTGTGAGGAGCGTTTCTTTGCTTTGTGAAAATACGAAGCAAAGGGAAAAAGACCTTGGGGGATCACAAAAGCTGATCTTTCTGACAAGGCATATGGTCATTTCAAAAGTCAAGCCTCCAGGACTTCAAGGGAGAAATATCGGTTACAAGCCCTTCTGTTTGCGATTGAGGAGATCACAAGCCCTTCTGTTTGTGACAGAGGAAAAGACTGAAAAATCTTCATTGAAGATGTCACCAGCCCATCGTTTCATGTTCAGAATCAGAATCAGAATCAGAATCAGCTTTATTGACCAGGTACAGTTTAGAACAATACGAGGAATTTGACTAGGTAGTTGCAGTGAAAGGAGACACATCAACACACCGGAGCAGCCATTTGTGGCGCCCACATATTTAGGTGAAAAAGGGATCAATAACAGGAGGAGAGGAGGGGTGAGGGGAAAAAAAACTGCCAGTTTGAAACTGATTTCCCTAAACAGAGAAAGCAGTGTGAAACCAGGAAAAAAAACCGCCTCTGCAAACATAAATGTAAGCATGACACAGTCAAACAACTCGAGACAAGGCATGTAGGAAGGGTTGGGTGGGAGGTTGGCTGGGGGAGGGGGTCAGGTGGGAAGAACAACAGGAGTCCAGCCGTTTGGGGACATGGGCGTGCTGCCAGTCGGCGCTGCAACCACGCCTCCATGCAGCTGCGGTTGGGAGGTGGGGAAAGATGGCCGACGAGGCATTTGAAGTTGAAGACCTGTAGCTGCGTTACTGACAACCAGATGACGTGTGGAAAAGTTCAGCATCAACAGTTCCAGGAGGAATGTAGGGAAGGAGCGGGGGGAGGGAGTGGGGGTAAGAGCCGCCGTCTGCAGAAACTTCCTGGTGATAAGAGTTGAGACAACCTTGGCTTTAGCCTTGGCTGGCTGTGGAGCCGAAAGGGAGATAAGCAATGTGATTTGATACAGGCTATGTTAATTTCCAATAGCCTTCTGTCCTGGGTCTCTCTGCTGTAATCCAATGAGTGGCCTAGTTTCCACTTCCAAGCCTGGTCTCCAACTTCTCCCAGTTGTTATCCATAACGCGTAGACGATCCAAAAGCAGCTCTTGCTTGCTTTTGATATCGATCAACACATGAGTCTGAGTGTTCAGAGCCCTGCTACATCCTTCAGAAATCACTGGCAGCTTTTCCAAAACAGTCACCAGCGTAGTACGGACTTTTCGATAGATTAGGAAGCCACCAGCTCCGATCAGCAGCATGCCTACTATCATTATTCCAATCATGTAGATGTCCTCCACGTCTTCCACGGAAAGTATGGACAGACACACAACTCGCCACTTGTTCCAAGGGTCAAGTGTGTATCCAGCCGCAAACGTCCCGCTTGGACATGCGGGGTCACCACCCCTGGTTCTTTGCGTCAAAAAAATCTGATCGATAGCACTGAGAGACCAACTAATTAATTCCATTATTCCGGTTTTGGATGAGTTGCAGAGAGAGGCTCTTGTTAGTTTCACAAGACCTGACAAAGCAGCAGCTGGGGAGAGATAAGACGGAAGGGAGGGAGAAACAGAGAGTGCGACTGACCTCGTCGAGAGAGCGTGATCTTGGTATTGCCACCATTTAGTACAGTGGTCCTATCCATGATCCTGCTTTTCTTCTGGCTGCTGGCTAGCACAGTTGCCAACGAAGATGCTGGACTTGAGGCAATGAATACTAGTGTTGTTCCTGATGTGAATGTTGTTTTTGACAAGGGTACAGATGGTAACAGAAGTAGGCGTTGGATTAACAATCCTGACCTACACAATACCTTAGGAGCTACTATAGTCACCTGTTACGTCCTCTTTTGTCTAGGAGCAAAGAAGTAACATAACACCGATGTAAAAGGGTAAACCAAGACAATTTATTATACAGTTTTAACAAAGGGAGCAAAGACAAACTTAAAGCGTCACCTACAAAGAGGGAGTTTAACAAAGGGAGCAAGGACAAACTTGTACAGCTAACAAACAAAACAGAACCTAAGTGAAGCCTACAATGCAACAACCTAGTAATTCTAAAACACAACAGAACTGAATCCAACACAGTCTTCTAATCTTATCTAATCTAGCGAAAAAGGCAAATCACAGACAGAGTCGAAGTGGGGCAACCTGCTAGTCAAATTCCCCCCTGAGCCAATGTTCCAGCGATCCTTTTAGCTGTGGAGACTGATGAGGAGTGATTGCTGATTTGCTCCCTGTGCAGGTGGAGGAAGAAGAAGACCAATCCTGTTGAAGGAGCAGCACAGGAGGATTTGCATACGAGAAGAGGAAGCCACCAATCGCAGACGAGTGCTGTCACAGTCTTTTTTTCATTTTCCTCCCACACAGGAGCTGGGCCAACAGCAGGGTCGTAACATCACCCCAAACATTCTTCACGAACACCTGGCCAGTCCAACTGCTACATTTGCTCCTACATGCCTGTGTCATCAACACACCCGCGTCTGACTGCCATACCGCGTCTGATTTGTGATGTTATTTGTCTTATTCCAACTTCGGTAAGGGGGATCCCAAATGCTGTCCCAAACAATCGGTTAAGAAACAACCTTACAGGATGCCACTTCGGCCCAGACACTACAGGCAGGATGACAGCGCAAGAGACGATAGAGAAACTTTTTTTTGAGGAAAAACGACAGCTTTTAAAAGATGGGAGACCAACATCTAAGTTACTAGACCTTCAGCAAAGGAAAGGTCAGAAAATGTTTCATACTTTTCACAGTGAATGGTATAAAAGGAAGGATTAGCTCTGTGGATTCGCCTCACTGAGGCTGTTCCGAGTTGTTGTTGTTGTGATTTTCTCCGTGTTTCTGTGTTTCGAACACAAACAACGGATGCGCTGCCGTGTCATGAGATATATCTTGTTGGGAGAGTATGGAGGCTATATTAAATAATTGTTTATTTTTCTTTAATTGTGTTTTACGATGTTGCTTTTGTTAGATGGCTAAATGCTTGTTCATGTGGATCTTGTTGGTTTTTTATTTCTTATTATGAATTATATATTTTGATAAGCACATTGAGATGACTTTGTTGTAAATTGCTTTATACAAATGGAGTTGATTTGAATTGAATTAACACTTGCCAGCAGAAACAAATGAAAATGTCATTGGTGGTCTCGATTTGCAACGTGCCTACCCAACCTTAGTGGTCACGGCACATCACTGCTTTTGTGCATGCACACAATAAAAAGCCATCATCAATGGATCAGAGATTACTCAAGCTCCCATGGCAACCACCCGGAAGAGAGTGATTTATTAATCCTGAATAAGCCGGCATTTGAGGACTATGAGCCTGTTCTAAATGTGCGTTCACATTGAACGCCACTTCAGTGACTATAGTGGCTTAAATCACCCGTGATTAGTCGCGCTTTTTGGTCACTTCAGTAACGTGACGAGCGGGGAATAATATGAATAAAATGTGTTTGAGGAGAGGTGGCAGCAGCATAGGATGGCTGCATAGAGAGGCCTCTCGTTACACTGGATATAAAGACAGTGACTGCCGCTTGATATCACATAATTTATATTGATTTTTAATATAATATTGTTGCCAGAGTCATCTCAACGTCCAAAAAATATGTCATAAAAAAAACTGAAGCGAGACGTGAATTCACGACCCATTGCATTGAAAAGCGGTGTCATGATTCACTGCGCCATCATAACTTCAAAGCTACGTGATCTATACATCAAACTGTATTACAATATAAAATAACAATTGAGCCTCAAACGTGGATTCATTTAAATTGTCATCTCCTCCTTCATATTATCCACAGGTTTGTATTCAGCGAACTTTACTACAGACGACAGTAGATGTTTTAATGCAGATCAACCTCTCAGTGACTTTCACTTAATGCTCTGTATCCACAACGTTATAAAGAAAATTACCGTTTGCACAAAAAAAAACAACGTAAAGCAGCACAACATTAGTAATGATGTGAGCACGTCTGTGGTGTGTGATGTTACTAATGTGTTTCATTTCAGTGTTCAGGTGGGCGGAGCCAGGTAGAAACCCAGGGTTTCTTTGATAAAACCTGCCAGCAACCAGGTTTAGTTCACGGACAATGTTGCCATGGTAACATACTCAGAGAAGAACATACCTCGCGTTTAGGAAAGGGATACTCAGAGTTTACCTCATTTGACCCAGAACAAACTCAGAGTTTGAACATAACCCGCTTTATGAAATACCCCTGTGTTCTCATTTGCTCTCTGACTCTGTATGTGGGGCAGACTGTGCATGGACTGAAAGCGGATTGCGCGCAGTCTGTCGCACATACCGAGTCAGAGGGACCTCCGTGAGTCCGTTCCTCCCAAACACATTTGTGCCTTTATTGTGTTGCTTCTCCACCTCGGTCTTCCTCTTTCCTCTTGCTTTGCCGTGTAACCGCTATTCCAAAAGCTGTGATGGAGACTTCTGCTGGTACATCTGTTATTACACTTTCCCTGCTCTCAAACTGGAAACGCCATAGACTTTTGACGAGCAGCTCGAGAAGCCAATAGTAACGCCCAAAACAGCTCACCGAGGACTCTGTTGGTAGAAAGATCTTTAGGTTATGTATATAACCCCAGTTCTATGAGTAATATGAGTGAGATATCTCACTATGGGAAGAAACCTCTGCCTGCATTCCTCAGAAGCATTTATTTCAATCTGCCAATCCTGATTGGCCGGTGAAGCGCGTCCGTCCACTAGGGGGTGACCCACCTCCTATAAAAGGACATGGACAGACGCGCACCATTCAAAATAAGCACCTCTTCTCCTCGTTCAAGCAAGAAGGGTAGTCCGGTGAGACATCTCACTCATATTACTCATAGGACCGACGTTATATACATAACCTAAAGTTCTATTTCATAATATTTTGTGAGATGTCTCACTATGGGATATGGAAACTCCCGTAGTGCAGACATGCTTATCGAGCGGTACCAGCCTCCAGGGCAGAAGTCCTTGCCGCCCTTGCCACGCATGGGGCGGAAACATCCAGCATTTAAAAGCAGACAAGTAGTCCTGAACAGACACTCCCCTGAACAAAGCCCTGACACGAGTAAGCCAAAGCAATAGCCTCCACCATCCAGACTTAAAGCGACAAATCCCTTGTCCTTCACTGTCTGTAGAGTGGAGGCTGCAGCCCCTCCCTTCTCCCTCCCACTACAGTGCAGACGGCTGCTGCGGAGGTTGTACGGCTTCCTCAATTTATTGGGGAAAGAGCCGCTTGGGACCAACGTGTGCCGGAGCAACAGCGTTGGACAATACCCGGAGTCGAGGCTCGGAGGTCCACTACCTTTCGGCAGCGAAGGACAGCACCTACCAAACAAAGCAATGTAAGAGCTGTATTTCACTCACTTCTCAACCTGTTGTGGTTCAGAGCAGGTGCTACTTCTGCCAGCATCCGGCGACTGGAATAAAGAGAATCCGCCTGTGGACAGTTAAGCTGGCAAAAACGCAAGATCATTGAGAGAAGAGGTGTTTGAATGGTGCTGTCCATGTCATCCTTTTTAAGGAGGTGGATCACCCCCTAGCGGACGGACGGGCTTCACCGGCCAATCAGGATTGGCAGACTGAAATAAATGCTTCTGAGGAATGCAGACAGATGTTGCATCCCATAATGAGACATCTCACGAAATAATATGAAATAGAACTCTGATTGGCTGAATTCCAGCGTCACGCTCCTGGATTTCAAAACATCATTTATAGTGCCAGGAGAAGGAGCAGAGATTCACTGTTGTTGATGAGACACAATTTATTCTTTGTTTTTCAATGCAACACTATTGATGAATCAGGGTTAACAAAAGCAAAAGTGTCTCGCCAACATAACTCTGAAGGCAATGGCATTGATCTTATTCCATCCATCCATCCATTTTCAGACCCACTTATTCCTGTTCAGGGTCACGGGGGTCTGGCGGTGCCAATCTCCGGCTCTCGTTGGGCGCTGGGTGGGGGTACACCCTGGACAGGGTGCCAGTCCATCACAGGGCAACACAGACAGACAATCACTAATTCTCATTCACTCCTATGGGCAATTTAGAGACTCCAATCAACAGTCATGTTTTTGGATTGTGGGAGGAAGCCGGAGTACCCGGAGGAAACCCACGCAGCATGAGGAGAACATGCAAACTCCACACAGAAAGGACCCAGGTGTCCACCCCAGGGTTTAAACCCAGAACCTTCTTGCTGTGAGGCAGACGTTTTTTTAACTTTATACCCTGACGTTACATCCTTCTGATGGTGGAGGGGATCTCAGAGTGGAGGTGGCTGACAGTGGAGGTCTGCAGCTAGCCTGTCTTGACACAAGACCACCTGTTCCAGGTCTGAGAAACTGATGCTCTCTGATTTAGACTTTTGTAATGGCACAAACTAACCACTAGGTGGTAGTAGTAACACTTACACGGAAATGTGATTTTCTTACTGAGGGCCACATTATGAACATTCAGGTCTGCGTTTAGATTAATGAGCAATTAATTAATACAGGACAGAAAAAAAAGTTGTCTTGCTTTTTTTTGTTGTTTATTTATTTGATCGTATGTGTTTTAAGTTATTTTGGGTGTTTTTGTTAACATTTTATGTTTTTGGAGTCTTGTTTTGTATATTTAAGTCATTTTGCATATTATGCCATTTTGTGTGTGTTTTTTGTAACTTCGTGTTTTTTTAATTTGATTTAATTTTGTGTTTTTGTTGTCGTTTAGTGTGATTTTAATGTCTTGTATTGTTTTGTATATTGTTCTATCATTCTGTATGTATATTCATGTTTTTATTTTTTTATAATTTGTGTGCTTTTTCACCATCTGTTTTGGGCATCTGGGGATTTTCTTTATAAAAAACATTCAGATTTTTATGTTGTCAATTGCACATACTTTTTTACCAAATGGTGTTGTCGACTATAATGCTACCATGGTGTGATATCTTTCACAGTAACATATTGTTGTCGAGACAAGGAGAGTCTAGTTTTATATGGAGGTGGCATTAATTCACAATAATAAAAAATACAAGGCATTGTTTAAATATCTCAGGCCACCCAGGTTGAGTTTTGTGGTTGTTGTGAGGTTAGGATGCAAAATAAGTAACTATTGATCCATCATGTAGTCTGACAGACTTCTCAGGCAACCCTGCTCCTACTTCCTGGTTACAGTATTTGCTTTTTGGACAACTTCCTTTTTCAGAGGGTTTTCAAAGCTGTTGTCCTGCTCCTGAATTTCTTTTTCTGCTGCCAGGTTTTAGAAAGCCAGTGTGAGATTAATGTACCTAGAAACAGCCTGGGCAATAGCGTAGACCACTGGACCCATGTTAAGTTTGCCCACTGCTTTCAAATAGATCCCAATATCTCTACTAGTTAACAATTAGTTCATGAACCAATATTTACTTTGAAAAACTGAATGCAGATTCAAGAAATGTCAGCATTTTACAATCTGTAAAAACTTACAAAGTGTAAATTATATAATAAATGTAAAAACTTACGAAGTGTAAATTATATAATAAATGTAAAAACTTACAAAGTGTAAATTATATAATAAAGAGGAAACTTTTTTAATGTAATACAGATGAGACTTTAATATTCAAAGGTAAAACAAGTAATGCAAAATATTTACAGTTATACTTATAGAAGGTAAATATTTACACAAAATGTATCAACTGTAAAAACAAACTGCCAAACTCAGAAACTTTTGCCAAAATCTGTTATGTTAACTTACTGAAAGAACTAACTTACAAAACTCCAACTCCACTTCAAACTTAAACTATTCCTAAAACTAAGGAGCTAAAAAACAATGAACAACTATTAAGAAAATATTTACTACACACATCATATTTGAAAGTCTTTTTTTTGTGTGGACTCTCTTGGGGACCTTGAATTCAGACTTTTGTTAAAAACATTTTCTTTCTCAAACATCACATTTAAATGGTTCCTCTTCTTTGTGCATTCTCACATGTGAGTGCAGGTTAGCCTTACAGGTAAAACGTTTACTACAAACATCACATTTGAATGTTTTTTTGTCCTGCGTGGATTCTCATGTGTCGCTTAAGGTCAGCCTTATCTTTAAAACATTTACAACAAACATCACATTTAAAGGGTTTCTCTCCTGTGTGGATTATTATGTGTCGCTTAAGGTTGGCCTTATCTTTAAAACATTTACTACAAACATCACACTTAAATGGTTTTTCTCCTGTGTGGATTCTCATGTGTCGCTTAACGCAGAACTTATCTTTAAAACATTTACTACAAACAACACATTTAAATGGTTTTTCTCCTGTGTGGATTCTCATGTGTGACTTAAGTTGATTCTTTTGAATAACACATTTACTACAAATATCACATTTAAATGGTTTCTCTCCTGTGTGGGTTCTCATGTGTGACTTAAGTCGATTCTTTTGAATAAAACATTTACCACAAACATCACATTTAAATGGTTTCTCTCCTGTGTGAATTCTCATGTGTAACTGCAGTTGTTGCTTTCGAAAAAAACATTTACTACAAACATTACATTTAAATGGTTTCTCTCCTGTGTGGATTCTCATGTGTTTATTAAGATCAGACTTTTGGATAAAACATTTACTACAAACATCACATTTAAATGGTTTTTCTCCTGTGTGGATTCTCATGTGTTTATGAAGATCAGACTTTCCGATAAAACATTTACTACAAACAATACATTTAAATGGTTTTTCTCCTGTGTGGATTCCCATGTGTTTATTAAGATCAGACTTTTGAATAAAACATTTACTACAAACAATACATTTAAATGGTTTATCTCCTGTATGGATTCTCATGTGTTTATGAAGATCAGACTTTTGGATAAAACATTTCCTACAAACATCACATTTAAATGGTTTCTCTCCCGTGTGGATTCTCATGTGTTTATTAAGGTCAGACTTTTGTATAAAACATTTACGACAAACATCACATTTAAATGGTTTCTCTCCTGTGTGGATTCTCAGTTTTGAAGCTGCACTGAGTGATGTTTTCTTACCACCCACACATTCAGATGTAATTTTTACCTGAACATTTGTTTTTGAACAAATGTGTTGAAATGAACTAATCCGTGTTTTGGAAGCTTTACACCCCATTTCAGCTTTTTTACTTGAGTCAGACATCTTTCTATTTTCCTTGGTGGAGTCAAAGTCAGCTTCAGCTTCAGACTCTAACAGAGGTTTCTGCCAAAATTCTTCATCATCCTCATTACTATCTTCAGTCTGAGACGAGTCTGTTTCTGTTCCATCAGGACTTTGTAGTACTAAACTGATTGGATCTGGGTTCTGGGCAGCTTCTGGTCCTTTGTTGTTAATTCCCACAGTTTGTCTTTTCATTAATTCATTTAAACTACAGGTTGAAGGTTCCTCCTTCATGTTCATTTCTGTTAGTTGTCTCCAGTGTAGCTGGGAGGCCTGAGGCTTCTCCTCTTCATCTTCACATTTAACAGGACAAGCAGCACTGTTTGTCTCCTGCTGCACACAAAGCTGGTTTTCCTCCAGACCTTCACTGAGCATCTCTGGTTCCTCCTTTATGTGGAGACGTTCTGGGAGCAGCTGCTCCACATTCTTCATCTCACTGAAAACACAATCAGTGACTGACGGCTGCTGGAGCTGTAATCTGTGCAGATGAACTTTGGGCATGAAGGCAGCCAGCACAAGTTTTTCAGTTCCATCTGTATTTGGAACAGATTGGGAACCTAATTGTCTACTGGTGTTATGGTGGAGACTCTTGTCAGGAAAGATCATTTTTATTTCACCATCCACTGGAACTTCTTGCACTCCATGTTCAGTCTTGATGGCTTGTAACAGAGTCTTTTCTTGCTCTGTTGCTCTGCATATTTCTATTGCTCTGTGTAACGTTAGACGTCTTTCCTGTAACAGTCTCTTTTCTAGGTGAGAGTCTGTGATGCTTAACATCAGCTTATCTCTGAGCATGTCATTCTCACTTATTCCAAACTCACAGTGTTTGCTTTTGTGTCTCAGCTCTGTTATGAATGTGTTTACTGAAGTCCCTGCTGTCCTCTGATGGGACCAATATTGAAGTCGTTCAAAGACAACATTTCTCTGTGGACTGTAGTAATCTTTAAAAGCTTGAAGAACATCCTCCATTGTCAGCTCATCTCCCTCACCTCTAACAGTCAGTGTGTTGAACACTTCCAGTGCATCCTCACCGATGGTGTGGAGTAAAATGTCAATCTTTTCTTGTTCATCTTTCTCCCCTGAGGCCGCTATATACCGCAGAAAGCTTTTTTCCCAGCTGCACCAGTTGTCAGCAGGGTTAGTGGTGAGAGACAGTGGTGACGGTGCTTTAAATTGCTCCATTTCCTCCCCTTTTTCTACTCTCTATACTTTTCTATCCTGTAGCGTCTCGGTGGTGCTAGCTCCTCTGCTAGCTCGGTTAGCATTCTGCTCCAGCCTCTCTGTGTCTAAAACTCCGTCTTCTGACACCGTAATGTGCTCTCTTACTTTCCAGTGGAGCTTTAAGGCGCTATTATAGTGTGGACTGACTCCGTCTGTAGGCTGTATATTAATAACATTCACTGTTGGAATCACGGAGACATTTGTTATTTCCCGTCGCTCTTTCTTCTTCTACTGCTCTAACTTAGCGGTTCTTCTTCTTCTTCTTGTTTTACGAAGGTTGGCATCCAGCTTAATGGATCATTACCGCCACCTTCTGCTCCGGAGTGTGGCTCAGACAGGTCTACACCCACTCAGGGGTGGACTGGGATAAAAAACACTTAAACCAGCCCACTAAATTATCAGCGACACCACGTAGAAGCCATTATTATGTCACTAATGCTCAACATGTTGTTCTTTGTCCTATTTTTAATAATTATTCCCTCAGAAAACCTTAAAAGGTGGAAACTTTAACTCTTTTTTCGTATTTTCTTTGGCCATTTTGCAACTTCCGTTGTCCATTTTTACAAGTTCTTGACCCCCCCCCCCCCCCAATTTTTGTCCGTTCGTTAATTTTTTGTCCACTTTTCATCCAAGTAAGCTATTGCACAATAAACACCACTTGTTTCCTTTATTCTCTACATTTTGCCTCAAAGAAATATACACAAAAGACCTTTTTATCTCAAATATTGTTAGTGAGCACTTCTCCTCTGCAGAGATAATCCATCTCACCTCACAGCTGATTAGACAGCATGAATATTACAGGTGTGCCTTAGGCTGGCCACAATAAAAGGCCATTTTTAAAATGTTCAGTTTAATCACACAACACTACGCCACAGATGTCGCAAGTTCTGAGGGAGCGTGCAATTGGCATGCTGACTGTAGGAATGTCCACCAGAGCTGTTAACCATGAATTGAATGTTCATTTCTTTACCATAAACCGTCTCCAAAGGCATTTTAGAGAATTTGGCAGTACATCCAACCGCAGACCAGGTGTAACCACACCGGCAAAGGACTTCCACATCCAGCATGTTTTGCATACCCAAATAATTTCTGCACAAACTGTCAGAAACCATCTCAGGGAAGCTTATCTGCATCCTCGTCTTCCTCCTCGGGGTTGTCATCATAACCAATTTGAGTGAGCAAATCACATTCTCATTCAATGGTGTCTGGCATGTTGGAGAGGTGTTCTCTTCACCAATGAATCCCGGTTTTCACTGTTCAGGGCAGATGGCAGACACCGTGTGTGGAGTCATGTTGGTGAGCGGTTTGTTGATGTCAACGCTGTGGATGGAGTAGCCCATGGGGGGTTATGGTATGGGCAACTTGGCACAGCCATTGAAGAGGAGTGGACCAACATTTCACAGGCCACAATCAACAACCTGATTATCTCTATGCGAAAGAGATGTGTTGCACTGCGTGAGGCAAATGGTGGTCACACCAGATACTCAGAAGAGAGATGGATGAATGTAAGAAGGCGTTACAAAAAAAAAAACAAAGAACTTGTGTAAATACGTTGTAAAATGGGACAGAGAGTTTACCTTCCTACAGAGTAGCAGGATGGAACACAGTTACACGTTCTGTTAGATTAATAACTGAGATTTTAGTGTCTCCCACAGCGGAAGGAATCACGTATGTCAGCGTAAAAAATCCACCAATCACAAGCGCCACCAATACACTGCTTTCAAAAAGTGTTAAAGGATGTAAAGTCTGCTACAAAACTACAATATCTAATAAGTCATGAGTGAATGCCAGAGAACCACAGAAGTGAGAAGGAGAAATTACAAGAAAATATATAATGAAAATAAAATGTAAATGTCTAACTTAAAGACAAGCAAAGTGAAATTGACAGTAAATATGCTGTGTTGACTTGTATATGAACTATGAGTAGGGCTGGCAATATAGCGAGATTCAAGATACAGTATATACAGTTTTCTATTTTGGCGATATAGAAAACTATACAATATCGCATATGTCAATATAAATACAGTATATGTATATATAATAGCTTATTTTGTATTAAGATACTCATTGTAAAGCTCAGTTAGATGATCACTAACTGTGCCTTAACCCAAACGTTCCCAATGACGAGCTACACTTCAGAACTCACTCACACGTGCTGTCCCTTACAGGTGAAAAAGCCAAAAGTGGCACATATTGTGCATCTGTTTGTTAATAAATGTGCCTGTGTGGCATTTTGCATCAGCAAATTTAACCCAAAATTGTATTTCTGGGCAAACTTAATTTTAAATATTATTATTTATATATATATATATATATTGTACATCACAATTTTGAGAAAATATATTGAGATATGAGTTTTGGTTCATATCGCCCAGCCCTAGTAGGAATGTTCACAGCATGACAAGTTCAATAAAGGTACCAGATTCTAATCAAATAATTGTATTTAGTGAGTGGTATACAAGTGGCTATTTTAGATTTCTTGTACACTTGTCCTAAATATAAGATATACTGGAGCTTGGTTAGGGAGGTGGGATGGCTCGGAGCAGGCGCCAGAAAATTCCCCTTATTTTCAAGTCCAAAACTTGACAGGTATGCTCCTGTGAGGTGGGATGGATTATTTCGCCAAAGAAGAAGCTCTCACTAACACAGAGTTAGACACATTTGTGAACAATATTTGAGAGAAATAGTTTTTTTGTGAATATAGAAAATGTTTTAGATCTTTGAATTCAGCTCATGAAAAAAAGGAGCAAATACAAAAGTCTAGCTTTTATATTTTTGAGACACAAAGAGAGCTACGCAAGATCCGCAACTGTCAAATATCACGTAAAATCCAGTTTTTCAACTTCAAATAACTTATTTAAAACAAACTTCACAGAAATATTAACATGAGCGCAGAGTTTAGGTTTGAAAAATATATATGTGACAAGTATTCTAACTTTACAGCTTGACCCACATCCCATCCGTTATCTTTTAGGAAGCGGGGTTTATGACCTCTATACTGCAGCCAGTCAGCAGGGGGAGCTCTACAACCTGGGTTTTGTTTATGATTCCATCTTGGACGGCATCAGCATGTCAGCAGACCATAGTTCAAGTTGCGTAACTGTGATCATGATCTATAAATGAAGCCACATTTAACAGGGTTTATACTTTTAAGTTATACTAGATCCACCTCCGAATGCCTAATTGACTAATTCATAGTTACACTTTAATCACTGTTAACACTGTTTGAAGTACTTCTGCTAATTTTAGCACACTGTACACGCAAAGCTCTCAAGTTTCATGTATTGGGTGTGAGACACCCACATTCAAACCGGTTTACACGCCACACCATGTATATCTCATGTAGAAAAACTACCAGGAATAAAGGTGCGTTCACAATAACGCAACTGAAGCAACTAAATTACACTCAAAATCAATGTAGCAGCAAGGGGCGATAAATGGCTCTCGCCTTCGCTGCACTGCCTTTGTTGCACCGCCTTCACCGCGCCGCTTTGCAGTGCAGTCTTTTTTATAAACTTAGACATATTTATGATTTTTGTTGTTGTACTAACACATCTAAGAACATTACGGGAGTTGTAGTTGTAGTTGTAGTAGTAATAGTAGTAGTATCTCCTGGAGGAGTGTGTTAACACTAGAAGTCCCAGGGATTTCTATATCCCCCCAGAAGTCCCAGAGCAGGGTCAAATGAACTCTAGGACCAAACTGACGACTCTGATGGCTACAATTTGCATCTATTCATTTGTAAATGAATCACCTGAGAAATCAGCAGGGGGGAGAGCCTGACTCTAACAATGGAAGTCTGGAATGTTAGGGGGAAGTGCCCTGGAAGCTAAAGTCACAATGCCCCGTTTATTAACTCGTTCTGCTTGATGCTGGGGGAGAACAAACACAGACTACAAACATTGAAAGAAACAGAGTCACTTGAGGGCAAAAAAACATCAGATTTAATGTGTAGTGTAAATGGGGCCTGAGACAAATCCAGTAAGGACATTGTTACTGAGCACTTCAAGAACCTGGGTGTGCCTCTCAACAATAAACTGTATAATAAGGGCCATAGTGTAAAATTATATATATATATTTTTTATTATCACAATCCCTTCACAACCTGGTCAAGACACTGATGTGCATCAGAATTTATGAACTTTGATGAAATCATAGCATGTTCAGAATGTGTTCAGAGTATGTTCACAGGTTGGGGTGGGGTAGGGAGGAGCTGGGATAATTTCCATACCTATAGGAATAGCCTATTTTCATGCAGCCTTTTGTGCTGTGGGGAATAAATAGCTGACTGCTTCCACCACACAGTCATCTTTGTGTTCTTTTTGAATGAAGCTTGTGTTGGAAAGTTGGCATTTAAAAATAAAAAAGTAACCAGAAAAATTGTAAATGTTATACAAAAAATGACAAAATCAGGAAAAAAGGTTGCTGTGTCATAGAGGGTTAAAGCCTCCACCTTATGAGAATTTTAAATATGTATTTCTTACATAGTCCATTAACAGATGTAAAAAAAAACCCAAAAGAGTTAAAATATCAATGCAACTATATATAACTATATATTAACTGAAATTCTTCCTGAACCCAGGATGCAGGGCCCCTCCTGTGGTGCGACACTTACTGCCTCATTGACATAACAAAAGCAGCTGAGGACAGGCGTTAGCTCAAATCCTTTGGATCGAATGACCCCTCTCTGGGTTTTATAGGTAAAAAGTTCATTTGACCCCTCTGTGGGACTTCTAGTGTTAAAGTTTGAGCTGACAATTTTCAAGATTTGGCCAATTTCCTATTAACACAAAATGGAGAGTATCTTGATACAAAATAACACAATAAAAAATAAAGCATGCCAAAACAGAAGTTTGTGAAAAATTCCAAATATTTTTGTTTTTTTTCCCCCCCATATTAAATTGTCTTCACTGTCGCTTGTGTGCCAATTTTCAAATTTCCACATTGAGCGTTTAACAACTGATTTACATTTGGCACAAATCAAAGTTTGTATGTCATTTATTTAGTACTTCTCTGGTCTTTGGAGAGAGCAGACGTGTTTTCATTTGCTCCGATAACACGACCTTGGCTACAGCTGGCTACAGCTGAACAGCCTGAAAAATTGGGCCCAAGACTGAAGGAAAATGGTGAAAAAACCGCAGGGAGGCCCTTCAGAACCCAATTCGGGTTTGGAAGAGGTCAAGGAGATGATACGCGAGGGTCTACAAAACCTATCTGCCGATATAAAGTCGTTGGAAAAGACGCTGGAAAACTCACTGGAAAAACTACAAAGCGAAGCAAAGGTACTGAAAGAAAAGAATGAAAGAAATGCTGAAGAGATAAAATTGTTGAATGCTAGGGTTGAACAGCTGGAACAAAAGGAAAGAGAGAAAGATGTCATCATCACAGGCCTAAAGATAAAACCCAGGAGCTACGCGAGTGACGAAGAAACAAAATCGATTGAACAACAGGTCATTGACTACCTGAAGTCGAAGGACATTGTCCTGAACCCTGACAACATCAACTCCTGCCATCTCCTGCCAAAGAAAAATGATAACAGAGCTGTAAAAATAACCTTCACGAATATGAAATTCAAAGGACAACTACTGGGGCAAGGAAATAAACTCAAGGAAACGAAGGTGTACATCAATGAAAACCTGACGAAACAAAATGCAAGCATTGCATGGAAGGCACGCCAAATAAAAAAAGGAGGAAAGATTGTGAAGACGTGGTCAAAAAACTGCAGGATTTATATCCTGGAAGAAGAGGACGGAAAACCAGTTCTCATCAAAACAATGGAAAACTTGGGAAAATACGAAGGATCCACCTAAACAACAACACTACTGATGGTAATCATGGATATGGACCCAGATCTATATAAACACTGGAAACAAAACTCAGACTGTGATTATTTTACGGAGACTGAATTAAATGTGGAAACCAAGAGTAAAAAAGGTCTGTCATTTATTCATTTCAATTGCTAGGTGGTGGGGTGATTAAGGATTACATTAAATTTAAATTCAAAGTGTTTATTGTCATATGTGCAGTTAGAAACACGTTTTCTTGTACAATGAAATTACTACCTTGCTTATGAACTAGGATATAATAATGTGTTTATACAAGTTAAATCTAACAGTGGAAAATACAACACTGTCAATAGAACTAACAACGGCAGTTAGAAACACGCTTATAAACTAAGATATATTACATTAAAATACTACCTTGCTTGTGAACTAGGATATAATAATGTGTTTATACAAGTTGGATCTGACAGTGGAGAATACAACACTGCAAATAGAGCTGACAACAGCTGGATTACCCTTGATGTAGAGACAAAACAAGCTGCAAACTTGCCAAAAGAGACATTCCCGAGTGGTGACATTATGGATGAAAAGGGAAAAACCTTCCAAACACCTTCGAAAGAGGAACTGTTCTTGAACTGGAGGAATGCTAACAACTTCTGGCAGGGAACAAGGCCAACACGAACAAAGATAGAGAGGAGGACGACAACACTGACTACAGATGAGAATACACAAAAAAGGACGGTTCAGAAGAACTCAAGAATGCTTGTGTCATGATTTGGTGGCTCCTCCCTCCTGTGTCCTCTGTTTTTCCCTCCCTCTTGTTCCTGTCTGTCCTTGTTGGTGTGGAGTGGGGAGGAGTCGGCACTGCAGCTGGAGCTCGTTACTCACCTGCAGCTCATCACCACCAACAGGCTCCAGTATATAACCTGGTCTTCTCCTCCACTCGACGCCAGATCGTCAGTTATCCTACGTGGTACCTTTGTTTTTTGGCTCAGTTCCTAGTATTTGTACTTTCTGGCTCCTGAAGTTTTAGCCTTGGGTTTCACCTGCTAATACTTACCTCTCATCTGCACAGATATTGATTCACCTCCAGACTCTGCCCTGCTGCCTCCACGGTTGGCTCCTGGACTGCGACTACCTTCATTTTTGGTCTCAATAAATTCTGTTACATTTTTGACTTGACTGGTCTGATTGGGTGTTTGCTCAGCTCCGTTTGTTTCAATGCTCTACAGTATTTAATCAACGACCAAGTTCATTTTCCTCTGATATAAGCCGGATTCAGTACATGTGTGGACTAATGAGGGGAAGGGCACTCAAGTGGGCTGAAGCAAGATTTTCAAATACTGCTATGCATGAAGTTTGCTACAGGGACTTTGTGAAAGAGATTAAGCAGGTGTTTGATCATCCTGATTACCAGTCTGATGCCTCTGCTAAGTTAATGTCTCTGTCCCAAGGCCAACGATCTGTGTCGGATTATTCAATTGATTTTTGGACTCTAAAAGCCGAAGTCGATTGGACAGAACAAGCCTTACGTGCTGCTTTCACCAAGGGTTTGAGTGATCAAATCAAAGATGAATTGATGTCCCGTGATGAACCGGACGATTTAGAATCTTTGATTTCTTTGGCTAACAAGATTGACAATCGTATCAGAGCAAGGCGCAAGGAGAGAGACAACTCTGCCCGCTCTTCAACCCGTACTACTGCTATATCCCCCCCAATTCGACCCAGTCGTCAGCCAATTCGCTTTGAAGTGGACCAAATTGATGGTCCAGAACCTATGCAGTTAGGCCGAGCCCATTTGACTCCAGAAGAGTTGCAACGTCGCCGGCAAGCCGGTGAGTGCCTCTATTGTGGAAAATCAGGACATTTCCTGGCCAGCTGTCCCACACGGCCAAAAGACCGGGCTCATCCGTAAGTGTGGGGGTACAGATGAGCCAACCTGTTCCCACCGTTAAGACTCCAGTACGTTTTCAGATCCAGGCCTCTTTGTGTGTTAATACCCTGTCTATTCCCCTACTGGCCCTGATTGATTCTGGTGCAGAAGATAATTTCTTGGACCAGCAGGTGGCACTTCAGGCTGGCATCGAGCTGGAGACTCTGAGCGCCCCTGTTTCCACACTGGCGCTGGATGGTAGGTTACTGGCCCGAGTAACTCACAAGACTGCGCCGGTAAATTTAGTCCTGTCTGGGAATCATAGAGAACAGATACAATTTTATATACTCTCAGCACCCACTACGCCCTTGATTCTGGGTCACCCTTGGTTGGTTCAGCACAACCCTACCATTGATTGGAAGGAAGGGCGTGTGACTAGTTGGGGGAACTTATGTCATTCTAATTGTTTGCTTTCTGCCCTGCCTCCACTAGAAGGATTTACTGTTGCCGGTGATGCTGAGAATGGTCCAGATCTGACAAACATTCCTGAAGTATATCATGACCTGCAGGAAGTATTCAGTAAGTCCAAAGCTGTGTCTCTCCCACCACATAGACCATATGATTGCGCCATCGACCTCATTCCGGGAGCACAGCTTCCATTCAGCAGACTCTACAATGGATCCAAGCCAGAACGGGAGGCCATGGAGAAATACATTGCAGAATCCCTGGCTGCGGGACTTATTCGTCCGTCTAAATCTCCCCTTGGTGCTGGTTTTTTCTTTGTCCCTAAGAAAGACAGATCTTTGAGACCTTGTATTGATTTTCGGGGCCTTAATAACATTACAATCAAGAACAAATACCCCTTGCCTCTTCTAGATTCTGCATTCACCCCACTTCAAGGTGCCACCGTGTTTACTAAGTTGGACCTCAGAAATGCATATCATTTGGTGCGCATAAAGGAAGGGCATGAGTGGAAAACTGCCTTTAAAACACCCATGGGACACTTTGAGTACCAGGTGATGCCTTTTGGACTCACAAACGCCCCCGCAGTTTTTCAGTCCCTCATCAATGATGTACTAAGAGACTTTCTTAATCGTTTTGTTTTTGTCTATTTGGATGATATCCTGATTTTTTTCACAGAGACCTTCATTTTTGGTCTCAATAAATTCTGTTACATTTTTGACTTGACTGGTCTGATTGGGTGTTTGCTCAGCTCCGTAACAGCTTGACCAGAGAGACATGTAAACCCATGTAAATTTGCGATGGTAAAACAGGGGACGGGACCCGGATAAGCAAACTGCTTCTCTCGTCTCCTTTTTCGGCATGTACAAAAAAGAAAAAAAAAAAAAAAATGTGAAAAAAAAAAAAGTGAATGTAACCATGTCAGAAATAAACTGAATAAATAAATAATAAATAAATGGGAGCATTTTCAAAAAAATTACAATTTCAAAATGCAAGTTATCAGAAATCTATAGATAACTTTTGATGTCCCACTTCTCTAGATAACCTCCAGCAAATTTGAGCCCCTCCGTGAAATGCCCTGGGAGGAGTGCGTTAAAATACATTTGCCCCATATTAAATGGAAATAGCCAGAAATTAGAGAAGCTCGCGATTGAATTTTGTTTGAATTTTTGAGACTCTAGTCTACATTATGGTTCAGTGGGTGAAAAGTAGGTGAGTTGGTTCCGACGCCGGGAAAGAAAGAAAGAAAGAAAGAAAGAAAGAAAGAAAGAAAGAGAAAGAAAGAATAATAATTCAACCCAGTAGTGAAGCATAGGCTCCCTTTAGTTCTCACTGGGAAATCGCTCAAACTCTACACAGGGATCCACATAAACACTCACCTGACACACGGCATGACCGATGGCTTGAACTCAAACTCATCACATTACAAACCCAACCCTGTAAAGTGACGACACCTCAGTGAGAACATCCACTGTTATCTGTGCATCAATAAAACAATTCAATGTGCAATATTTGACTGTTGATTGGATTATTTATTGCATCCTGTTTTAAGCTGAATATAAAGTACAGATATAACAAAATATATTGTGTGATATATTATTGCAGGGTGAAACCATGCTTTCACTCTGCAACCTCCAGCAGAGGAGAATTAACGCTTTTACAAAGTAAAGCATACAATCATTAATGCCACAAAAGTTTCATTGAACTGAACTTAAAGGTTCAATACCATGCTATTTTTCACCCATCTACATTTGTTCTAAAAACTCCAAAAACATAGTATTTGAGGTTTATTTTCCCAAACTCGCCTGTTTTCTAAAGTTTTCGCCTCTGAAAAGTGACACACGGTGACGTAGGGCCAGAGGACGACCCACCCTCCTCCCACCCACCAAGCACATGCTGCTTTATAAACACAAGACAGAGCATGTGGGCTGGGCACAATGTGACGCAGCGATTGGAGAAAACAAATGATTATCACATTAAGTGCACTATTCCTGTAGTTAGAAGTGCAATGGAGGGGGGGACTTAGCAGCTTAACACTCCTGTGAGAGTTTGAATGACTGTGCGCGGACCCTGAAGCGCTGAGACAGACTCAAAATAACAATAGCCGCTTAAATATCCATGTGTTTTACTGTAATGTGCAATTTTTTTGGCTGAAAACAATAACAGAGTGTGGATAGCAAAAATAATCACCCTGTAAAAGAGCGAGACATGAAATGAATGAGCGTCTGTAGACACGCCCACTCATGAATATGCATAAGTAGGCCCCAAAATGGCCCGATTTCAGAACTGCTCAGAAAGTGACTTTTCAGAGGGCTAAACCTCTGGAAAATAAACCTCAAATACTATGTTTTGGGGTTCTTAGGACAAATGGAGATGGGTGAAAAATTGCATAATATGTCCCCTTTGACTGGAGAGGAAAAGAATGATGGCAAAAAACATTTCACTCCCATCGAGGAGTGGCTATGATTGAGTATCTGCGCGGCACGTTGGCGAAGCTGCTGTACTCGGCCTTGAGTTGGATGCTTTCAGGACCTCCAGCGCAGGAGAAAGTGAACGCCTTCAGGAGGGAAACCAGGAAGACGAACAGCTCCATCCGGGCCAAGGACTCGCCCACACAGGACCGCTTTCCTGTGGGGAATAAACAGCAAATGTACAGGCTATGATAACTAGAGATGCACAATATTATTGGACATTGGCCATTATGCAGATATAATTAACCATTAAAATAACAGGCTTTACTTCCTTGATAACCCATAGACATCATGTACATCAATGCCTCATTGCATGAAGAGAGGCGGGACTAAAGCCTGGTATATGCTTCTACTTCAGGACCTACGGTGTCGACGTGACGCAGAGGTTGGCCAACTGTACTTCTGCGTCGAGGAATGCATCACTGAGATTGGCCGCCATGCTGCTAGGGGATCGTGGCTGTGTGTGGTTTCGGAGGAGCATTAAAAAGCCTTTGTTTATCTTCCAGTCACAGTAAACAATGTTTTATGTTTTTGAGCATCTTAAAAAGCTATTTATTCCTGGATTATTACTTACCTACCTAACCATGTGTGTATTGTTGGACATAAAAATTAATAAATGTTCCGTAGAACTGCACGGGAAATTCTCACCCAGAACAGCAGTACAAAATGTGTCACACAGTCTTTTTAAGGCAATAGGTAGAAATATGTGTGAACTCAATCTCTTTGGTTTAGAGGGCTTCATCATCCATTAGCATTAAAAAAATTTAAAATTAATGTTAATTTTTTTCAAATCTTGGCTTATGCTCTTTTAGTTACTGAGCCTCAAACAGATAAAACAATATCTTTGATTAGTATGAGGCAGCTTTTGTTATGGAAAAGTAACTGGGAGCTGTTGGTCAGGGCCGGTGTCCAACTAAAGGTCTATTTCATTAAAGTTTAACCCAGTGGTTTTAGACAAAGTGAGTAACAAAGTGTATAAAGGAATCAAAGTGAGTACTACTAAAAATGCACAAACCGAAGCCAATGTCCATTGGTTTTCTACAGTTGCAACACATCCTGCAAATGCGTGAGATCTTCCCAAACGTGCCTATGAGGGTACATTCCGTGTCATATAGGTATCTCTGTTGTAGGAAGTTAATTATGTGATTTATGTCTGTTTGGAAAATGGCAGGACATTTTATGTTTCAACACAAAACTTCAAACATGGATGACACACAACACAGAGACTCTCTTGAGAGACTTTTTCCGTAACGGTGAGCTACCTGCTGAGAAGGGCAGGAATGCAGGATTGTTCTTGAACTTTCCGTTCTCATCCAGGAAATGCTGGGGGTTGAAAGACCAAGGCGTGGCCCACATTTTGTCCTCTTTCAGCACTGAGTGCAGCAATGGGATAATCAGGGTGTTCTGTTGACAAAGAAGCATCCTATTAGAGATCCGTCAGTGCTGTAATCCACAGAGACAAAACATTTAAAGGTCCCATATCATGCATTTTTCACCCATCTCCATTTGTTGTAAGAGCCCCAAAAACATAGTATTTGAGGTTTATTTTCATAAACCTGCCTGTTTTTCAGAGTTTTAGCCCTCTGAAAAGTGACTTTCTGAGCAACGGGCTGTTTGGGGCCTGCTTATGCATATTCATGAGTGGGCGTGTCTATAGACGCTGACTACATGCCTCGCTGAGGGAGATCAGTGATCACCAAAGCAATTTTCTTTTGCTATCCACACTCTGTTGTTATTGTTTTCAGCCAAAAAAAACCTGCACATTACAGTATAACACATGGCTATTTAAGCAGCTATTGTGATTGTGAGTCAGTCTCAGCGCTTCAGGGTCTCACAGCAGCAGCAGCAGCAGCCATTCAGCTGCTTCAAACAGACACTGGAGTGTTAAGCTGTTAAGTCACTTTCTTCTCCTCCTCTCTTCTTCTAACTACAGGAATAGTGGTAAAAGCAGGATTATTGAGGATTTCTCACAGATGCAGGAAGGAACCCCAATAATATTTTAGGGGTGTTTTTGATAAGGAATTAACATTGCAACAAGGTTAAAAGCTCAAAAAAATGTATTTGCATTATATAGGACCTTTAAGTCACTCAAATCCAATGCTAGTAATCATAGATGATAAAAAGATAAAGAAAAGAAAGCAGAGCACCTTTGGAATGGTGAAGCCCCTGAAGGTGATGTCCTTCAGAGCAAAGTGAGGAAGGCCCATGGGAACGATATCCATGAAACGCTGGATTTCATGAAGTACTGCGTCTGTAAAGGGGAGAGACTTCCTGTCCTCCATGGTGGGGCTGCGAGTTGGTCCAACGACGCCATCGATCTCCTTCTGCATCGCCTCTGCACAAGCAGAGACCGACTTACTGCTGGTGGTCGGATTTTTCCAACCAATCTGATAATTTTTGTTCGGAACCTAAACAAACGTATTTACAAAGCTGCTGACATTGCATTTCTCCCTGCAAACTATTTCAATAATGGATCCAATCTAATTGGTAGAGGCTAAATTTATGTTGGTGGTATCAAATCATTGTTACACACCTCAGTATCAGCGGACAAACCTACAATGTACTTTCTAACAAGGCTTTAGCAAACCGAGGTTCAAGAGTTAATGACAAGAGGTTCCATAGAAATGATTATGTTTACAGATGTATAAAGAATAGATCTGTTCCTCCAATTAAATTGTAAATTGACTTGATTTCTATAACACTTTACAATATTATGGTTCTAGTCAACCATTAAGACCAACTTTCCCTTGCCCGAGGACACTTCGACATAGACAGGTATAGCACTGGGATTGAATCCCCAACCTCTCGATCTTAAGATGACCTCTCTGCCTGAGCCATTGTCGCCCATGAAAATGAAATGATTAAATGTATGAACCAATGAGGTGTATTATGTCCCTCTTTATTGTACTTATTAAATGTTTATACTCTTTCTGAATAAAGAAATTGACTCTAGCCAAAGATGTATATGAATGACATTAGATGTATGAACAGAGGCGCTGATTTAAGTAATAATATCATGATATTTTCCATAAGAATTTGAGACTGTTTATGATAATGTGGGAACAACATTATATTCCAGACTCTATCTTTGTGCAGTACATTTTAAGGCTATGGATATGTGAAGTGACTCTAACATGATGTGTTGCTCTCCTAGGTGAAGAGCATGTTTATTCTGCTGTATGATGTGTGCAGTAAGAAATACTGATTCCGTAGAACAGGATACCAGATGTATGACATAATTACATTAGTATACATTATCCACCAGAGCTAGAGAGGCTTGTATTTTGGTTTAAGTACCAATTTGATTGATAGACTGTCTCTTCTGTATATTGTCCAGAATAAATTGCTCATTAGCCTATAGGCTAATGAGCAATTTTTGAAGTTATGTCTTTGGAGGATATATACGGTTTGCTTTCCCTCACCAGGCAGAGTTTGCAATGATCCGGCCACAGCTCTCACAGGTCTCACTTTTCTTAACCTGTCTTGGATGCTGATTGTATTAATAAACTGCCTATTATTTACAAATTAGTTGTCCCAAAGACTTCTTTCACATCACCTTTTAGTCATCGTCATCCACCTCTCAAGATGCAACACCAGAACCAAATCATATTATATCATTATTTAAACATTGCTTTATTCCGCCTTTTAGGATATTTTCCCTCCTCAAGTAATCCTTGTGTTTCACGTATAGCAGACTGTGAATGTGCATCTTTCTCTTTGACTATGAATGAACTCCATGCCAGCAAGTAGTAGGCCTACCACATGTTTGGGTTAGCTTAGCATGTAGCGACACTAGCTGAGCAGGGTCACAGGGTAAAGGGGCGGGGCTATGTTAGGTTAGGTTCAAGTGTTCTATTTAGAATAATAAAATAATTAAGAACTAGACTGTCACTAGATCTATTAAATATTCCTCTACGTTAATTATTGTCTATGTCCACTTATCCCAACTCACATATCTGCAGAACATAGAGAAAACCCACTCGGGTTGGAACAGCCTGGCCTTCTGTGACCTACCTTGTATTTTGGGGTATTTGATCAACACACTTAAGGCATATCTGATGGTAGAGCTGGTGGTTTCCGTTCCAGCCAGAAACAGATTCAACACCGTTGACACCAAGTTGTCATAGTGGAACTCAGTGGTGGGACTGTGCTTTTCCTGAAATAGAGAGTGGGAGCTATGGCCGGTCCTCTGAGTGAAGCTGTGCTGTAGTCCGACTAGTCAGTATTATGTGGCAGACCTGACTGAGTCGGTTGAGGAAGCAGTCGATGTAATCCCTCGGGGAGGCGGGATCCAACGTCTCCTGGTGCTCCTTGATCTTCATCATGGTGAAGTCCCTAACCCTTTCAATTCGAGCAAAAGCTGTGTGATGCTGACCCGGCATCCACTCCATCAGTCGGGGGAAGATGTTGTACAGCTGTGAGCACAGTTCACAGTCCATTTGTTTAGAGTAAATTGGAGAAAAAATACATTATTTTGTGTATTTGTTTTGGGGTTGCACAAAACAAATGTGACTGCGTTCATCCCTACCTGACCCCAGGCACTGCTGAAAAATCTCACAGTTTTGGAGATGGACTGGAGGAGGAGCAGGAAGTCCTCATCATCATAACTGAAGCGCTGACCAAACACCAGGCAGCAGATCACATTGGAAACACTGCAGCTCAGGTAGTAGGTGGGATCGAATGGAGCCGCTTCAAAATATCAACAAAAACAAATCAACACATGAATCTAACAAACACAAGTCAGTTCTCAAACAGCAAATGTATTACTTACGCTCAAAGAATTAAATATCAAACTTACCTTTGTTTGATTTGATGCGAGCCACCAGATGATTACCCTCCTCCTGAATCCATTCCTCCATCCCCTTCCGTCCCATTCCAAAGTCCCTCAGAGTTGTCAGGGTGAAACGACGTAACTGACGCCAGCGCTCTCCGTTGCTGATGGCCAAACCTTCACAAAAACACGAATAACTTTAACGTAACAAGGCACATCTAAACTCTCACAAAACATCTTTTCAGGTACGGTACTACCTAGCCTAGCATTAGCATAGTTTAGTCTAGCAATAGCATTAACCTAGCAATAGCATTAACCTAGCAATAGCATTAACCTAGCAATAGCATAGCATTAGCATAGCATTACCTAGCATTATCATAACTCAACCTAGCATTAGCTTAATATTAGCTTAGCATTGCCATTAACTTAACCTAGCATTAACTTAGCATTAACATTAGCCCAACCTAGCATAAACTTAGCATTAGCCTAACCTTACATTAACCTAACATAAACATAGCATTAGCATAGCTTAGCCTACCATTAACCTTGCATTAGCCTAGCCTAACATTAATATAGCATGAACATAGGTCAGCCTAGTATTAACCAAGTATTAACTTAGCATTAGCCAAACGTAGCATTAACCTAAAATTAGCCGAGCATAAGCATAGCATAGCTTAGCCTAAGATTAATATAGCAGTCATAACTTAGCCTAGCATCAACCTAATATTAGCTTAGCCTTAAAATTAGCCTAGCATAAGCATAGCATAGCTTAGCCTAGCATTAGCATTAACCTAGCATTAGTGAAGCCTTACCTATCCTAACGTGTGTTTTTCACCACAGCTCAGTAGTATGTGGAGAGTTAGATTAGTGATGGAGTACATTGTTGTGATTACATTCATGGCCTCATGCAGAGGTGTGATTGGTCATCTTCCTGCAGTCCCTGTAGTTTGGTGTGTTGTTTTACCGTAGCCTCTTGTAGCTCGCATCAAGAAGGGAACCGGTCCTCTACCAGAGAAATCATCGGCCTGATCCACCAGAGCCTCCTTCACAGCTTCATAGCCCACCAGCACCACCACCCGCTGAGGTCCCAGATACACCGTGAGCACAGGGCCGTGAGCCTCACTCAGCTGCAAGGTAAGAGTCGCAGTTTCAGCTGTCGTATTTATTTGGCACAGTCAGGTTTGTATGCCTTTTAAATGTTCTTATACATAGAAAGTTCAATAAAGTTTAATTGTTTCATGAATTTGTCATTCACCAGCATCGTTGCATGAAAGGTGAACATGTTAGAAAAGTATGGGGCAGTTATTGTAACAAAATTATTTGTGTGTGCGTAATACAATCTGTGTGTCTGTACCTTGATCTGTGTGTGTGTTTCAACCCATATGTGTAGAATTAGGATTTGTAAACAAAGTTGTCTGTGTGTAATCATTTTGTATGTCTGTATTAACATTCGTATACTAGTTTCATCAAACCGGGACTCTATTGGCTGTCTCTGTGTATACGACTTTTGGAACACACAAATGCGATCCGTAACTTTTAAACTCGTAACTCCTGCAATACTGCTAGAAACCAGTGACATATATATATATATATATATATATCAACTGTAACTTATAAGTCATATATGTTACATAACTACGTCACATAGCGTATTAATAAAACACACATTGTTTTCTAATCAAACCACCTCCAAAAATGCAGAAGCAGAGGAAGAGGAAACTACTGCTATAAAAAACAGAAGAAAAGGAACAGGGGAAATGGACACTGAGTACATGCACTGCTTTATTTGTCTTAACAAAGACACTCATGAAGCTGATAAGTTACAAGGCCCCACAGTGTCTTTATGGATACTAGATGATGACTTGATATAAGTCGTTGCCTTGGCTTCTTGCGACATGTTCCATCACAGACAGAACAGATGAACAAATACGACACCAATCTGTGTACTGTTTGAATTCGAGTACCCTTCGTTCTGTGGTTATTCCAAAATAACAAATAAACAAAACCAAATAACCACATCATGTATTTGTTATTTTGATTTGGTTTTAAAACGGAATAACCAAAGAACAAAGGTTACACGGATTTACACGGATTCATACGAGCAGCGGTTTTCTGTGATGAAATTATACTACTGGTGCTCCTAATTTATTGCTATTAACTTCGGAGTGTGTTGACGGTTGAACGTGAGCATCTTGTTACGGAAACATCCACAGACTGCATGAAAACAGGAGCAGAACCTGGAAACTGCTGAAATAAATCCTAAACAGTATTTCATCAAACCCAGCTCAGGGTTGAGTCCAGGTCTAACCTGAGAGTAAGGCTTCATTAAGTCAGGTTCTAACTGGAACAGCGGTTTCATCAATGAGAAAACACCTTAGTTACCATAGTAACAGTCCGGGGGTCAAACCTGCTCCCGACCAGGTTTAAGCAGCAGGCTGCAGACTCACTCTTATGAAACCACGTCATCATTTTCAAAGAAGTAATTTAGTGATGCTTTAAAACACTCAATAACTATCTAAAAAAGGAAAAAGGAGTCAAAAAGACTTTTGTTGTACTTTTTTTTTTAATACTGCTTTAATATGGTATTCTAAAAGGAAATTAAATAGAATATCATAGTAAATGTTTTAATATGATTTTAAATCCATACAAATGACGATAGAATCATTGTCTTATTACATGTTTAATGTGTACCATATTTTTTAATGAGATATGACAGTCTCCATGTGTTTAAACCATCAGTAATAATACATAAGGATACGTGCGTATCCATTGCCTCCGGTGTTAATGTCCATTTATTGATCAGAGATTAATAATGAGAAAGCTGTGGATATACAGAGAGGGAGGGGCTTCAGGGACAGTCACAGGGCAGAGCACTAAGGCTCTCAATGACAAAGATACACTATCACTTTAAGGGATGTGTATGCAGTGCACACAACTCCCGTGCACAGCTCACCTGCACCTGCAGCGTCTGCAGTGTTGGATGTGACATCCAACAGCACCGCTACTGCTCCCGCTGTTCATTTAGTCCTTTACTACTTTAAAAATGTTCAAACCACAGTCTGTCCTTTTTTTTTAACGTGTCCGTCATTTTTTTCACTGCTCAGTAACAGATGACGTCACGTCCTGTTGGTCTCAGCATTGGTTCCTATTGGCTTCTAATTCATCGTAAAAGCTGCAGCGCATGCGCCGTTATTAAAAATCTGTAATTGATTTCGTGCACTTAAGCTAAACACGATCAGCTGGCTCAAGTGGGGAGCTCCAAGCTGAGAAGAGTTTTATTAAATGGTAAAAGCCCGCATGGTCACAGATGGCTTAGCTAAACCAGGTTTAAACCATAAGCCTGGCTCTACTGAGAACACTATGATGAAATACCCCTCTGATCCAGGACCCGTGGAGGGAGACCAGGTGTAGCAGACTTCAGTTCTGGTCCTGTTCACTCTGACAGAATGTGAGATACTTAAGCTCTCGCTCTAATTTTCCCGTAAATATCCAAATATCTCACAAACAAACATTTCTCCATTAAGATTTTCAATTTTAAAACAGAAAAAAAATGCAGCTTATTTTTTTTTTCATTTTTTATTTTTTTAAAGGTCCAGTATTATGTTTTTTTTTCACCCATCTCCATTTGTTCTATAAACCCCAACAACATAGTAATTGAGGTTTTTTCTTCCAAACTTGACTCGAGTTTTAGCCCTCTGAAAAGTCATGTTCAGGACACTTCTAAAAACAAGCTGTTTTGGGGCTTTCATACATATGCATGAGTGGGCGTGTCTGTAGATGCAGACTTCACATGACAGCTTTTTTACCATAGTGATTTTCTTTTGCAATCCACACACTCTTGTTATCGTTTTCAGGCAAAAAACTGCACATAACAGTAAAAAAACATGGCTATTTAAGCGACTATTGTGATTGGGAGTCTTCAGGGTGTGTGTGTGTGTGTGTGTGCGGCAGCAGCGGAGTAAACTGTCTGCTGATTTAGCTGTTTCAAACACTCACCGGAGTGTTAAGATGCTATGTCACTTTCTTGTCATTGTTACCACTTCTAACCACTGGAATAGTCAATTTGAAGTGATAATCAATTGTTTTGTCCAAACGCTGCATCGCATTGGGTCACAAACACGTCAGATCATGTCAAAGGCAATACAAGGCGATATAATGGCTACTAAAAATGGAACTGATTGTGAGCAATCACACTGCGCCTCGGATTATTTTTATACTGGATTATCTATTTACTGAACGTAAATATATTAACTGTTGATAAAGGGGCTAGTGGTTAAGGGAGCAGGCTTGTCATGGTTGTCTCACTGGTTCAAATCTCCCTGGTCCATCACTGTGGGATGTTGATCAGTCCCTTGTAATAACCCTAACTGCTCTCTGGGTTCTACACCGTGGCTGCCCACTGCTCCTCAGGGAGGGGTTAAATGTAGAGCTTTTTTTGTAGCTTTACATAAATGACAATAAAGTATAATGTCACTACCGGTCAAAAGTTTTAAGACTCCCTAATTTATCCAGTTATTTAAAAATTGCACTTAGTCTCTGGAATGAACTTCCTCTGTCCTTGCGCTCCCTTGACTCTGTGGAGTCTTTTAAAAAGCAGCTCAATACTTCCTTTTTTAAACAGGCTTTCCAGAGCCAATAGAGTTGCCTTCATGATTATGTATCGTATTGTTTGTATTTTATTTGTGTTCACTGTAAAGCACTTTGTGACCTTACTTAAACCGCAGTGTTTGTTTTACCTGTGAGGTAGTTTGAGAGGGAGGAGCTCACATTCTTATAGGGTAGGAGGAGCCAGGATTGTCAGGAGGAGGAGTTTCCACCTTATGATGTAATAGTGGGGGAAAACTCCAACTTTGGGAGCTGACTTTTTACAAAATGTGGAATAACAAGGGAGGAGGAAACAGAACTTTTTCAACTTTGGCCCTCTAAATAAGGCTAAAAGAATGTATATCACTGTAGCCAAATCATTATAAAGTAATTTTTTTATAATTCTGCCCCACATACAGATCAAGGTACAGACACGCAGATTGTATTACACAAACACAAATAGTTTTGTTACAATAATGGCCCCATACCAAAGTATTGACAACATCACCATGCATCATCAGATTTCAGAAATCCAAAACCAGATGCTGGTTCTACCTAAAATTAGGATGTTAAACAATTCCTGATAATGCAGTCCTAGTTTAGACCTTTTCTTATGATTTAAATTGATTAATGGATTAATTGATGCAACTTCAATGAGAATGAACTCAGCTGCATGATGAAGCCAAACAGATCCTGAGAGGAAACTCAATCCCAACAACAGGACTGTTTACTGCTGCTACAGTCCAAAGTGCACTCAATGTGTTTACATGAACTGACGCCACAGCAATACACTGAAAAGAAGGTCTTCTTTCAGATTAAACATTTGGTTGAAAAAATGATTTTTGTGTCACCTTTAGCAGGGATGTAAAAGGTGCATTTTTGTCCAGTTGGTGCAGATTTCCAATGATAGGCAGCCCTGCAGGTCCTGGAGGTAAAAAACTCTGTGTCCTCCACAGATAGGTCAGACACAGCAAAACAGAGAGCAGGCACAACAAAATCTCACTGATAGAAAGCTCCATGATCAAGCTTAGCATTAGGTCACTGCTGCAGCATGGCCAAACCACCCTAGAAAATATATGTACACTGTGGAAAACACCCACTGTAAAGAGGCCCTGCAATGGAGGAGGCAACTCAGCCAATTGCCTAAGGCCCCGAGCTAAAGGGGGCCCGAGGGAAGGCTCACATTAGTCAATTTCAATGACAAAAAAATTATGTAACTGCTTTGAGACACTGCAAGGACAGCTCATCAAAAATCCCTTTTCCAAGTAGCCACTGGCTAGTTGCTAGTAGGGGGCTCTGACGGACGGCAGATAATCAGCAACACAACTTGAAACCCGCCGGACACATTACAATGACATGTCGGGAACCTCCCTAATGGGGCCCCACTACTAACCTGCATCAATGTGCAGTGGGCATATCCCTCAGGGCACATGAAAAGAAAAAAACAAAAACAAGAAGTGGGTGAAAAAATAAGTGATAGTGGTAAGTGAGAATGTGTAAGCTATGTGTGTTACATTATTAAAAAAAAAAAAAGTGGCAACACTTTATAATAACCATCATCTAAAGGGTAAATAATGGTAAATAGATCGTTATTTAACTTTTAGTTAATAGTTATTTACTGTTAACAAACAATAAAATGATAGTGTTACGGCAAATTTGCGGTTGACCTCATTTGGAGACATGATTTATTGCTCTGGTTGAATGATGGAGTCCAGGCGAGGCATTGATGATTTTGTAAAAAAGATTTATTATAAAATTAAAGAAAAAAGGAGTAAAAAAGAAGCTTCCATCCTGAAAGAATGAAAGGCAAAAGGCTCGTGGCAGAGCAAAAAGGCAAGACCCACTCTAACTAACAGTTTCACAGCTTAAGCTTTTATACAGATAACAGAAAAAGTTCCACCCTGAGGTGAGGAGAAGGAGGGAGTCACATGCCCAACAGTGGAAACGTTTGAGGATGATGAAGACGTGTATATTATGAGGAAGATTGGGCGCCACTCTTATCTATCCTTGATAGTGTGTGTGTGCGTGCATATCTGCACGTGAGTTTGAGTTTTGGCCTTCAGCAGAGACTCTGTGTTGCACTGAGTACAATACGATCTGTACTGTTTAATCTAACATGATTCAGCTGTTCAAAAGTGCAAAGAGTAATGGAGTCATCATGTATTAAAACATGACAAATTGTACACATGAACATACATTTGACGATATTATGATAAATATAAAAATTGCCATAACAATAGTTAATAATAATATTAACAGTTTATTGATGCACACATTATAACATTTTATACACTTTATAAAGTGTTTGTTAATGATTACAAAGAATTAGTAAACCTTGATTATGGTTTATAAAACATCTATAAACATGGACTAGATGTTTGTTGATAGTTTATAAATGTTTTATGAAGCGTCTATTATTATTATTATCTGGATGTTATTATAAAGTTGGAACTGAAGGTTGTAATATTTATAACTAATTAGCCATTCGTTCCTCTCTATTATAACCAGGTGAGCTGGGTTAGGGTAGTTTATTAGTTAATAATTAATTAGTTATAAATATTACAAGAATTAGTTGCAACTTTATAATATTCATTAACATATATTTAAACGGTTTATAAAGCATGTATAAAGCAATTGTTAAAGTTTTATAAACATCAATTCAACTTTATAATGAGCATCCATAAACAACTAATGTTTATGGATGCTCTAGGATTTATTAACCATTTACAAAGTATTATAAACATCTGTTCCAACTTTACAATGATCATCCAGATAATGATTTTAGACGGTTTAAAAACCAATTATTAACCATGAGTAATGTATTAATTATCTATCTAAAAACATATTTATAGATGCTTTATAAAGCATTATTAAGGGATCATAACCTTCAGTTCCAACTATATAATAACCATCCAAATAAAAATAATAGATGCTTCATAAAACATTTTTAAACCATTAACAAATATTTGGTCCATGTGTCTGTAATGTTTATAGATGTTTTATAAACCATAATCAAGATTTTCTAAACCTTTGTTAATCATTAACAAACACTTTATAAAGTGTCTAAAATGTTATAATGTGTGCATCAATAAACTGTTCATATAACATCAATAATAGCATTACAAATCATAAAAAAAAATATTAACTATCATTTCATTGTTTAACAGTAAATATCTATTAACTAAAGATTAATTAACTATCTATTTATCATTATTTACCCTTTATAGATGATGGTTTTTATAAAGTGTTACCAAAAAAGTTTGTCCCAGTGAGTCCCAGGCACTTTGTCCCAAACTCCCAGTCATCCACCAAGAAAAAGTTAACTGCACATTTAAGTCCGTGTAAAGGGAATTCAGCCATTTTCTTCTGAACACATTCATAAAGTGTGCATTTATGTATTTATTAATCATTCAAATTTGACAGTGTGGTTAACAACACACTTCTGTGGTATGACAAACTTAGAGCACATATTTAGTCTTACTTTACACCAATTTTAATACAAGCTTTATTTTAAGAAGTAGTCCAGCTTTGCTTACACAGTATGTCATAAGTCTTGTTGCCAATGGCTGTGTATTTACATTCATAGCCATACAATAAGTTTGTACTTTGCTGCCAATATTTTCTCCCAGAATAAAATATTTGCTGTCAAAATGATCAAAATGATACTAGCATCAAACCTGCTGTCAGTTTAGTCTAGAATGTAGCTAATTTGTATTTAGAATTGAAATGTAACATAGTAATATATCCATAATATTTCTGCTGTAGCATAAATGTTACATTAAATATAATTAACATGAAGCACTAAAGTTGTGTCATGGCAAATTTGCGGTTGACCTCATTTGGTGACATGAATATTTTTATTAATATTTTTCTTAAACAATTGCTTTGTAAACTATTTTCTTTCTATCAACCTCAGATCAAGGGGGGCCTTGAGGAAGAAGAGCAGACATGATGGCACCTTCATGCAACTGCAGCATAGCAGCACAGCCTTCCATAACCACCTCTTCACCACCCCGTAACACCACAACAACAGAAGGTACTCAAATAATAGCAAATAAAATAATATCAGATGATCCTGTGCTGTGGCCAAAAGCTATCGATGACAATGCTCGGTGTCACATTGTGAGAAAAGGACCACTCCAGATAACAGACATGAACTTCCCCCAAAATTTAGAAAACCCACTTCTGAGATTCACCAAAGAAAATTACAAAATGACAATGAGAAATGGTTAAAAGATCCAACTTTCATGGTTAGTGTACTCTTACTTTCCACTTCAGTTCCTTGTTTTTTTTGTGTTGTTTTTTTGATTGGTTGTATTTTTATCATACTTAAAATTTTGCACATTTCAGTTGTGTTTGTTTTTCTGGCATTTATATATTGTGTGTAAAGTTTGCATTCAGTTTAGATAGTTATGATATTTATTATTCATTTTATTATTTTATATGTTAATTATTTAATAAAGTAATTCTTTACTGATCCGTCATCCTGCCAAGGGCCCCCAGGGATCTCGAAACATCCCATAGTTAGTCCGTGGACTAATCCCCCAAAGTAAACACACAAAATGATTCAAAAAATATATACACAAAGTAACTCCAAAATGTACAAAAGAATAACTACAAAAGTAAACATAAATAACAGGAAATGAACAAAAGGACAAAATACTCTTAAAATACTCACAAAAATACACAAAATTACTCCAAAAATGCAGAAAACTACAACCAAAAAACACAGAAATCCCAGAAAAACAATAAAAATGTGATGATTTGATTCAAGGGCCACATTCGGGGAACTAATTACAAAAATATTATCTTCATTTTTATTAAATTAACAATTTCATTTTACAATTTTTCTACCTTTTTTTTTTTTTTTTTTTAAACGAGATTTATATTTGAGGAAGTGAACATATAGAAGACAGTTGTTCGAGATTGTGTGATGGTACCTTCAATTCAAGTGACTTGTGCAATTATAGGCCAATATCCAATCTCCCTTTTGTTTCCAAAATTCTTGAAAAAGTCATTGCAGGTCAATGTGATCATCTACTTAGGAACAATTTATACCAGAGCTTTCAGTCTGGCTTTAGAGTCCATCACAGCACAGAGACTGCCTTAGTAAAAGTAACCAATGATCTCCACTTAGCCTCAGACAGAGGGTTGTCTCAGTTCTGGTGCTCTTAGATCTCAGTGCAGCCTTTGATAGTGGATCATCATCTACTGCTGCAGAGACTGGAAAGTGTTTTTGGGGTTAAAGAAACAGCGTTGGGTTGATTTAAATCCTACCTATCAGAGAGAACCCACTTTGTTCATGTTAATAATCTCTCTTCAGCGCAAGGCAGAGTTAATCATGGAGTTCCACAAGGTTCAGTTTTAGGACCAATACACTTTACATTATATCTGCTTCCATTCGGTAACATTATCAGAGAACACAATATAAATTTCTATTGCTATGTGGATGATACACAGCTCTATTGGTCAATGAAATCAGATGAAACTCATGAGTTATTAAAACTCCAGGCTTGTCTTAAAGACATCACATCCAGGGTACAACCGAAGTGATTTTATTTGATCCAAAACATGTCAGAGAGAAATTATCAGAGCAAATAGTGTCTCTGGATGGCATTACTCTGTCACCCAGCACCACAGTAAAAAAGGTAGGCATCGTCTTTGATACTGACTTATCCTTTAATTCTCATATTAAAAAAATCACAAGGACAGCTTTCTTCCAGCTTCGTAATATCCATACCTGTCAAGTTTTGGATTTGAAAATAAGGGAAATTTTCTGGCGCCCACAACGAGTCGTCCCACCCGCCCAACCAAGCTGCAGTATCCCTTATATTTTAAGATAGGTGTACAAGAAATCTAAAATACCCACTTGTCAACCACTTACTAAACACAATTATGTGATTAGAATCTGGTAGGTCGCCCTTTATTAACATTGAAATGCTGTGAACATTCCTACTAGGGCTGGACAATATGGACCAAAACATATATCTTAATATATTTTCTCAAAATGGTGATATGTGATATAAATCTTAAATAATTTTATCAAATAAAGTCTGACCAGAAAGACAATTCTGGGTTAAATTTGCTAGTGCAAAATGCCACAGACTCATTTATTAACAAACAGCTGATCAATATGTGCACTCAGAAATCATCTAACTGAGCTTTACATGTTGTTCTGAGAAGTAAAAGCGTAAGCTATAATATATATAAATATATATATATATATATATATATAAAATAAGGGATATATATATATATATATATTGATATGTGAAATATTATAGTTTTCTATATCACCAAAATAGAAAACTCGATACATCTTGAATCTCGATGTAATGCCCAGCCCTAATTCCTAAATTATGAAACAGCCTAAATAAAAACGTAAATGGGTATATGAAGCATGTATGTCTGTATGTTTCTGAATGCAACAGAAAATCAATCTTGATTAAAGATACGATTTTTGCAGTGCGTTATTCATAACTGTCAAGTATCCCGTTTTGGTCATAATAATTAAAAGATGCCTTACTAAACTGAACGCCGTCACTAGCCTCGCAAGAACTGCAACCTGAAATGGCCTGAGTGGCAGCTATTTATAGTTTTAGGAGTCGCTGCTTTTACTTCTCAGAACAACATGTAAAGCTCAGTTAGATGATTTCTGAGTGCACATATTGATCAGCTGTTTGTTAATAAATGTCCCTGTGTGGCATTTTGCATCAGCAAATTTAACCCAGGATTGTCTTTCTGATCAGACTTTATTTGATAAAATTATAAAGATTTATATCATATATCACCATTTTGAGAAAAAATATTGAAATATGAGTTATAGTCCATATCGCCCAGCCCTAGTAATGTTCACAGCATTTCAATGTTAATCAAGGGTGACCTACCAGATTCTAATCACATAATTTTATTTAGTAAGTGGTTGATAAGTGGGTATTTTAGATTTCTTGTACACCTATCTTAAAATATAGCGGATACTGGAGCTTGGTTGAGCATGTGGGACAGCTGGTAGTGGGCACCAGAAAATTTCCCTTATTTTCAAATCCAAAACTTGACAGGTATGGATATTACATATTATAACAAAAATTGTAAAAGTAACAAAGCAGTTCAGCACCATGACAGGGAAAGTAAGATTCAGTACCAAGGACCGCGGACAAGAAATGCTGCAATCTGATTGGCTGTCAGTGTGTTACAAGTATCGGCGGCTGGCCCCCGTCGCGAGATCGGGCTTTTTCAGGGTGGTATACTTGTATTGATGCCATGCTCTGAAATGCTACCACTCCAGATGAGGTTTCGTCTTGTACTGGGCACACGTAGACATCTCAGCGATCACTACAGCGGGGACCATGTCTGCTTTAAATTATATCAATTATACAATGTACGCTTTAGTTAATAAGTAGGTTTTGAATGTAACGGTCTGAGGTGTTGACCATTTACGTGTAATGGTCGGTGATTATGACCAAAACAACGAGACCATGTCCGTTATAGGTTATTGCTATTATACGATATATGCTTTAGCAAATAAGTAGGTTTTGAGTTTATTTTTAAAGGTGGAGAGAGTAGCAACCTCCTGTACTAAGATTGGGAGCTGGTTCCAAAGGGGAGGAGCCTGGTAACTGAATGCTCTGTCTCCTGTTCTACTTCTAGACACTAGAAACTTCAAGAAGACCAGCAGACTGAGGGCCGTATTTACTAAGATCTGAACTAAAGGGTGGTAAAACAGTTGCTTCCCTAAATCCTTTGATGACGCAGTTTCCCCACCTACTGTGAGGAATTCACTAAGATTGCAGCAATAATTAACGTGCATGCAGAAGTGGTGCAGACCGCCCCATTTAAATGAGCATTTTGCTCATTTAATGTGGACGTCAGTGCGCTGCACAGACATTTCAGGAAGTTAAATTAGAGGCAGATGGACTTCTCTGTCTGCTGCACAAACATATAATAATGTAGAAAACATAATAAACAAATAAACAAATAACAAAATGTAACAAATGCATGTATTAGTTTTTCAGCAGCACTCTGGGCCAATACATTCCTGATTTTAGAGATATTACGGAGGTGGAAGAAGGCTGTCTTTGTGATTTGTTTAATATGAGAATTAAAAGATTAGTCAGTATCAAAGACAGCGCCTACGTTTTTTACTGTGGTGCTGGGTGACAGAGTAATGCCATCCAGAGACACTATTTGCTCTGATAATTTATCTCTGAGGTGTTTTGGACAAAATAAAATCACTTTGGTTTTATCCTGGTTAAGGAGAAAATTACGGCTCATCCAGGATGTGATGTCTATAAAATCTATGCTTTGACCTACAGTGGTGTGAAAAAGTGTTTCCCCCCTAAACCTTATCAGAATCAGAATCGTTTTAATTGCCAAGTACATTGCGTATATGAGAAATTTGTCTTGGTGTGTTGGTGCGAAAGAAAGAACAGCATTACCCACATAAAATAAAATATGAGAGGCAATTTCCAAAAAGAAGAAGTCAAATATATAATGTCAAATATAAGGAATAATAAGAAACACAAAATGTACAATATGTGAAGCAATATACATATTCTTGGCTTGGTTGGTATGCTAGGTTGGTCGCACATTGGCCACGTTTACATAGGAGCTTTAATTCCTCTTTAAAGCGGAATAAAATTTAATTCCCCTTAACCTGAACTCGTAAACACATAATTCCTAATGCTAATTTAATTCCGAATTAAAGTTAATTCCAAATTATGTGGCTGGTTTATTCCGTTTTTAATTCCAAATTAGATAATTCCTCTTTCTTGTAAACACAACTTGGTTTAAGCCACTTTAATTTAATCTGTATTGTTTTGCGCATGCGCGACTTGCAAAGATGACGCGCTGGTGACGACATAATCCAAGATAACGATGGCCCGGACTCCAGCCTAGACTATTTGATAAGAGCCTTAAAAGACATGGATATAATGAAAAGAGTGGATGGACAAAGGCATTAGCATGCAGACTTTCACACGGACACACACGGACTTATTAAACACACACGAACCTCGGTAAACGTAACAGGCTTCATCGGACGGCTGGCACTCGGACCCCCCGGAGTAAATGTGTCCCAGTACTGCATTCTCAGGCTGTAATATCACCAGTTTATCATTTTACCTGTTATTAGAGCTACTGTCTTTACCAGGGAGCAAATATTTATTTGTGGTGATTGTTTTCAGAGTTTTACTGGGATTTTTTCCAGTGATTAGTTCATATCTCCCTTCCGCTCGGTGGTCCAAACTGAAACCGTGTGTTATTGTTGAGCTGATGCTTCAAAACTAAATCAAAATAAAGGTGAAAACAAGGATTTTCAACTTGTACAGCTTTAACATCTCTCAGAAATGACTGGTTTAAACAAATTGACAGGAAATCAGTTGTAGGTGCTGTATACTGTTTGATTTTAGTGCAGCCTTTGATATCATTGACCATACACTTTACTTAGGAAGTTGCTTGGATAATATCACAATGTATGTCTCTGCGGAAAGTGCTGAGTCTGTAAACAGGTTTCTTTAAGAAGAGTCAGTGTTGGTTTCCAACTGGATCACAGAGAATAAGCTAAAACTCAATGCTCTAAAGACAAAGTGTCTTGTTTTTGGTTCTAATTACAGTATACTCTGAGGTCTGATCCTAGGCCATGTCTTTCAATGCAGGGATGTCATGTTGTGTTATTTTGTTCATCCCTCCATCCATTTTCAGACCTACTTGTTCCTGTTTTTCAGGGTCACGACGTCTGCCAGTGCCTATTGGGGGTACACCCTGGACAGGGCTCCAGTCCATCGCAGCTAATTTTGTTTAGAGAAAGGTAAATACTTCTGGTAAACCTGGCACCTTGTTTTCGCAACTGCTACAAATTAAGGATAGACATATGACACCAGACAGGCCCTAGGCAATAAATTAACTCTGCCTTTGCCAAGAACAAATGCATTAGATGGCAATGTATAGAGCGGTCACCTACTGAAATCCCCCCCCCCCCCCCCCACATTTAATTGCAATCGCTAAGACACTAAGCTTTGAAAATAAACTTAAAAACTTTAAAAAAAAAAGCAGTAATTAGAAAGGAAATTATATGAATTAGTTTGTAAATAGATGAATTTGTATGAATGCAGATGTGATGGTAGAGTGACATGCTGTAGGGATGTTGAATGATGTCTTATTTTTTATTTTTATTTTTATGAAGGACATAGTTTTAATTTTCTTGTGAATTCTGTTGGAACCCCAGGGAGAATAGTCCTCACCAGGGTGAAGACTAATAGTCATCCTATTTCAATAAACAATAAACACTCTTCATTTTGGTAAACAATCCCTGAAGCTGTATTTGGTAGTAGTTGCATTTCGGACATTTTCTGTCTCCCTCCGACCAACCGTTAGAAACAGGTGAAGAAAAAGCGTGCCACAAACAACGTTGCCAGATTGTAAATGTTCTCATTATGTGGTTAGTTTCAAGTCTATTTAAAAGGTGAAAGTCATATTGATGCAGATATTCAGCTGTTGTGTTTTGATAATATTCAAACAAATGAAGTGGATTTCTGAAGTTTCAGTCTGTATTAAATTCTACCCACAGCTCTTCTACTGGTCAACTTGAGCCTCCAACACTGCAAACATGCCTGAGATCGTTCACCTCCAGGCTGGACAGTGTGGCAACCAAATTGGAACAAAGGTACAAAAATAGGCAAAGACAAAAAAAACTAGAAGCCACCCACAGACTGTGTTATTAAAAGCTTGATTTGATGCATGTAGGGTAAAGGTAAAGCTACACTGGGCTTTAGGAGGAACTATTTTAGGGAAAGCCTGCCATGAGCATATAATAATATATCAAAACAAGTAAAGTGCGTGTGTAGTGCTGTGTAAGGCTGAGACGTCCCCGCTGGTGCCAGGGGGACACTCCATGCTGTCACGTCTACTCTCAGTAAACACAGCCAATTACATTTCTCAATTACAATTATGTCTTCAATTATCCAAGTTAAATTACTACTCAGTTACGATTACAATGATAGTGCTGAATTTTTTTGCCAATTACAATTAAAATAACAATTATTATTTTCCCCTGAAAGTCAATTACAATTATGTTCTCAATTATTAAAGTTCAAATTCAATTAATCACAATTATCAAGCCTGAATTAAATAAGCCCGTAAAACTTAACCTTCCCCTTGTGTTAGCTTTCTGTTAGCATCTCTGATGATAACAGGTCAGTTTTGACCCTTGTTTTTACATCAGCTGCAACAAAAAATAATAATAATATTTATTTCCAATTAGTTTTTCATCTCTTGGTTACCTTGTCAGGCTTCCTTATCCATGAAAATATTGGTATTATTATTTTTTATGTGGGCGTCTGAGCCTTTTTTCTGTCAGTAAACTCTTCAATTTAAAATTTTAGAAAAATGGTAAAATGATCCTCATGAGAACTGACAGGTAGTGGCAAAAATAGATATAGTTGACATATTTTAATAATTGTTAATTACGTATGTGTAAGCCATGGTATTGTAACATGGTTCCCATGCAGGTTTGCGTTTAGTTAAGTTATAAATTACAGTTTTTCTAGAATTTCTCTGCCAATTACAAAGTCAATTATATAAACTCAATTACATTTAAAATATGATTATAACAGCAACAATTACAATTATAATAACATTATAATTGTAATTACATTACACAATTACAATTACAATTGATCCCAACCCTGGATGGAATATTTATTCTGTATCCTTAAGGCCAACTTGCTGAGCACAGATTAGTGTAGTTGGATCGTAGAAATATAAATCGATTCATCGATCTAATGGATGAATCATTACATCCTTAGTGGTAAAGCATCCATGATGGTATGTAAAGCAATAGGATATGGCGGATAAGTCATATATGTTTTGTTTTGTTTTTTTACCTCTCATTGTAAGCTGGGATAGGCTTTATCATCCTGTGACAATGAATAGAATCAATGAGTAAAGAAGATGAATGAATCACCTCACTCTGTGCTTGTGTCCTATCATCCTGCCTGTAGTTCTGGGAAGTGATTAGTGATGAGCACGGCATCGACCCAACAGGCACCTATCATGGAGACAGCGACCTACAGCTGGACCGCATCAACATTTATTACAATGAAGCGACAGGCCAGACATTCTCACTCTTATTCAAAAATTTAATGTAGAGCATTCTTCCTGTAAAATGTGAATATATGTGCTTTTGTGTTCCAGGTGGAAGGTATGTGCCCAGGGCCATCTTAGTGGATCTGGAACCGGGAACAATGGACGCTGTGCGCTCCCGGCCTTTTGGAGAAATCTTCAGACCTGATAATTTTATCTTTGGTAAAAACACGAGCTACTCTCAGTAAATATGACCCAGAAACAGTTGGCATGCCAATGCATGAAAATATTACTTTCTGGGTGAGAATGTAAAAAGCTTCAAATAATAAATTAATTTGTGCTGTAGAAATTTCTTTTTAGGTAAGTTACGATTATATTGTATTGCCTTTAAATTACACAAAAAAACAAACTGTTAAATCTCTGAGGTTTTGCATGAATGGTAAAGGTGTACTCTACAACAGCGATTCTCAACTGGTGGGTCAGGACCCAAAAGTGGATCGCGGATCTGTACTGAGTGGGTCACGGACAGCTGGTCAAAAATAAATAAATACTTAATGTCTCTCATGTTGGACTTGTCTTATTTTGCAAGAAACTTTTCTTTTGACAGGCATGCTGGGAAATGCATGTTGCACAGGAAATTATACAGATTTTTTAAAAACTAAATTTGGTTGAATTCTAAAAAAAGTGGGTCGCAATTTATTGTCCGTGGCCAAATGTGGGTCCCATGGTGAGACCAGTTGAGAACCACTGGTTTACAATATTGGACAGTTACTGTATCTATAGAGCCCAACCAAAATGACTCCATGCTTTAAATAACAGTATGGAAAGTTTTAAAATGGTAAAGTTTGTGTTGAATTTGGCTTAGTGTAAAATCCCTGCCCGGAGGCTTCTTAGTTTTGGGTTTGGGTGCATGGAGATGAATCCGTGCCACTGATCTACCGGCTTTCTTTAACTATTCACATGCAACTCATTCACACGTTTTTGTTATTGGTTCGGGTTTACTCATTAACAGTATCTATTAATACCTCAAAATATCCCCGGTCCAACTGTGTTCATTGAGCGTCACATAATAACTATTGAGCTCCACGTCCACTATTAATTTAAGACGACTACACAGCGTCCCACTTCAAGCTGCCATGCAGGATTTACCAGGCACTTAAGTTCACTAGTTACTAATGAACCTTTTCTTTCCAGGTCAGAGTGGAGCTGGGAACAACTGGGCAAAGGGTCACTACACCGAGGGAGCCGAATTGACGGATACTGTTATGGATGTAGTGAGGAAAGAAGCAGAGGGCTGCGACTGCCTGCAGGGTTTCCAGCTGACTCACTCCCTGGGTGGAGGCACCGGCTCTGGTTTTGGGACTCTGCTCATCAGCAAGATCCGTGATGAGTACCCCAATCGTATCATGAGCACCTTCAGTGTCGTTCCCTCACCTAAGGTATGGTTTACAGTGGTTAATGTTGTTTTATACTATTTTTGTGAAAATACAATATTCTATTGCTCTAACACTCTGTGGTAATGCTTCTTTGAATTATTTTTAAAACTATAGAATAAGTTGGTTAAGAAGACATAATAATGGGTTCCCAATTTGCGTTTTTTGTCCAGGTGTCTGACACAGTTGTGGAGCCGTACAATGCCACACTGTCTGTCAATCAGCTGATTGAGAACACAGACCAAACCTTCTGCTTTGACAACGAAGCTTTGTACAACATCTGCCTCCGCAAACTCAAACTCACCACGCCCGCTTATGGAGACCTAAACCATCTGGTGTCGACCACCATCAGCGGTGTTACTACATGCCTGCGCTTCCCTGGCCGGCTCAACGCCAACTGGCCGTCAACATGATCCCTTTCCCTCGTCTGCACTTCTTCATGCCTGGCTTTGCTCCTCTCACTAGCCGTGGCAGCCAGCAGTACCGTGCCCTCACTGTGCCCAAGCTCACCCAGCAGATGTTTGATAATAGGAACATGATGGCCACTTGTGACCCTTGGCAAGGTCGCTTCCTCACCGCTGCCGCTGTGTTCCGCGGCCACGTGTCCATGAAAGAGGTGGACGAGCAGATGATGAACATCCAGAATAAGAACAGCAGCTGCTTCGTGGATTGGATCCCCAACAACATCAATACAGCCGTTTGTGACATCCCACCACGTGGGCTCAACATGTCGGCCACCATCATCGGCAACAGCACAGCCATCCAGGAGGTGTTCTTGCACTGGTACACCAACGAGGGCATGGACGAGCTAGAGTTCACAGACGCAGACCGAAACATGCAGGATCTTGTGGCCGACTACCAGCAGTACCAGGATGCCACAGCCGAGGAGAATGAGGAAGACGAGTTTGAAGAGGAGGAGGCCTAAGGCTCATCATTGGTTTCATGCCCTATCTGAAATAAATTGATGCTTCTCTTCATCTCCTGACTTATTTCTGTTTATCCTCCTGTTATTCATGGTCCTAATTTAGATACTGGTTACTTGTTAGAATAAAGTGATACACTACAATATTGTTCCTCTCTGTTCTAATTTGGAACCCCAGATCATTAGCTACGTAGGATATCACACTACACGACTGTTTGAACCAACTGAGGTCAACCTAATAGATCAAACTCTCAAGCCCTTCCTCAGGGTTGGGGTCAATTATAATTGTATTTGCGTGATTGACAATTAATTACAATTATGGCGTAATTATATTTGTAATTGTAATTTCGAAAAGCTGTCGCTGTTGTAATTGTACTTAAATTATAATTGATTTCAGATAATTGACTTTGTAATTGTATTTGCCATGAAAATGCTATAAAAATTGTCAGTTTTAATTTAACACAAAACTCAGGAACCATGTTACAGTTGTATTTACAGTTATGTTTCATATCAAGCTTTTCCACATAAATAAGATTCATATCTAGGGTTATACTGACACAAAATAGGTTCAGACGCTGACACTAAAAATATTAAAACCTATATTTTCATTGATTATGAAGCCTAACAAGGTAACCAATAGATAGGAAAGAAATTAGATAATAGATATTTTTACGTGTATTTTACAGCTGATTTAGGGCCCGTAATCATAAGAGATGCTAATAGAGAGCTAGCACAAGAAGAAGGTTAACTTTTATTAGGTCATTTATTTCAGCCTCAGGAATTGTGATTAATTGTAATTGAAAACGTAATTGAAATGGACTTTCTGAGGATACAAATTGCTATTTAATTGTAACTGGAAAAAATGCGGGTCACTGTAATCACTATTTAATTGTAATTGGACATGGGTAATTTCAAACGTAATTGTAACTGAAAATTTTAATTGACCCCAACCCTGCCCTTACTAGTGTGTCACTCTCAATACAGGGGTGGAGACTTCATGACTTTGCTTGTTTTCATCAAAGTTTTATAAAATTCACAACCAGATTTGGATGAAATATTTTGAAAATGTAAAAATGCTTTATTACAGTACAGTAGGGTGATCATATTTTGATTTTTTTTTAAAAAAGAGGACACTTGGGCCGACCTTGACATACTCAAGGTGCTCTTTGTGTTCTTGAATATACCCTGTAACAGCAAAATACATTATAGGAGATAAATAAGTTCTTGTTTTCCATATGAGGTTTACAAAATGTCTTTCTAAAAGATAAATAAAGATATCTGATTATAAAAAAAATATTCTGAAAGTGGTGACTCCAGTCGATCACTTTTATTATGCATTAGAACAATCTGTCCGAAAATTTTTTTTCATATATACCTTCATACGATTGAGAGATTTTAATGATCTCTCAATCATTAAAACAATGCCTCCTAGAAATTAAAGCTAGAATAAAAAACTCAAATTATTATTAAATATACAATTCAATAAATAACTGTGAACGTTCCCATGCTGATTCTGACTCTTTAAGGTTTATTAAACAGCACTTTTGTTTATTTTGTGTTCAACATTATTGAATGTTTGTGCAGCAGACAGAGAAGTCCACCTGTCTCCCAATTTAGCTTCTTCAAATGTCATTGACCTCCAATTTTTTTATTTCAGTTCTTATGATCAAGTCTAAACAGATTATTTGGATTAAGTCTCTCATCTAGTTTGTGCAACAGCCAAAGAAAATTGTCACTTTTATTGTGTGCTAATAATGATCCTAGTTTTAAAAATAAAATACAAAAAGACATGCTCTTGTTTTCTTAACTGTAGTTCTTTTTTTCACCAGATGAGGGAGCTAGTGTTTCTACTCAAAATAATGGAACTTTATTAGGCCAGGCTACCGGACTCAAAACGCCACTCACTTTGTTATTTTTCCTCTTCTTGTTGTGTCCACTAGTTAAAACTGCTACTCCTCTGTTATTCGTGAACGGATCAGGCTGAAATCTGGTATCTATAATCTATGAATGTGTCCGCATTGAGCCCAATTATTGATTTGGGGCAAAGGGGGCAACAAAAGAAGAAAAAAAAATAAGTCTTAAACAATATTCTTTACTTTTACTATTCCTAATGTGGGTGTAATTATGTTGTGCAGAACAAAAAGTTTTTTTTTTTTAACTTCCATGCAGTGGGATTACTGCATATGATATTCTAGATCGAAACATAATAAAACATTTTTAATTACTTGACAGAAAATTAAGAAAATTGTAATTGGTGTTCATTGTTTTTTTGTTTTTGTTTTTTTTTTAACTCAAACATCTCGTGTATTTTTAAAGTACTGCACTATTTCAGCCCAGGATGATTTGACAACATTCCACAAATTTATTGCATTTCTTGGTTTTGCTTCAAAACAAGATTTTTTGTTGTCAGGCCATAAGTTTTTTGTTTTTTTCTTAAACAGTATAATTTTGCAGGGCTTTTTCCTGATTTGCTTCACACTGCCATCTTCTTATCGTACTCAGGTAACTTCAGAGCATTTCTGATTTCTCTTTGATACATTTGCTGGCTGTCTTCCGTCTCTCTTTGGTTTTCCTTTTCAATGTTAAAGCATAGGCTCTTGTTAGCCCTGTAGCACATCATTTTCTGCTCTTCTTTAAACGTTTTCCCACCTCCAATAAATGTTTTAATCAAAGTATGCTATTCTTCTTAATGTCTGGAACAATCCACTTTTCTCCAGTTTTCCCAGAGAAATACTTGTACAACAGGCTTTCTCCTTAAATGTGTTTGTTCACAGAATGAATCACCACACTAATTGAACTCCACACTGCTATTATTTTGAACACAAACCTTTTTAATTAATGATTCCATTACACAGAGTTGAGAGCACACAATACATACATTTTGGGTGTGTTGGTTAATTTCTATGACTTTACGACACCCAATAGTAAATTATTTAATATGAAGTATTAATATCATTTCTCCTAAAAGAAAGGTAAAGGATCTGCTTAGTCACGTTGGAGTGCAAATCTTTTGAACACATGTACACATCACAACACTGGGCTCTTTTAGAGGAACATTTTATTAACCCAAAGCCTAGTATTCTTGTTGAAGCCCATCCAGCAGCTGGTTTTCCAATGAGTCTTGGACTGGAGTAAGTGATATGAAAAAAGCTGAATCCTCTGAGGAAACCTGAGGGATGGAACATAGAAAATGCAAAATAACTGTATAGTGTGAAAATGTCTTATTAAACTCGGTATTTGTGTAACACTCACCAAGTTTGTCACTTCCCTTTTTTCCCTGTTTCTTCTTTTTCAAGCTTCTGTAATGCACAGATGAAGATTACTGAGAACTGTGTGTGGAAAGGTGTGCTAGGTTCTGATTTAGCACTGGTTCATTAACTAGGATCAACTTGTGCCTACTGCCACCTACTTTATTAAGGATTAATTACAAAAACTACACAGCCAATGAAGAAATGACTGTTAAATAAAATGACATAATGTTATATCTATAGCAGACATGGGCAACTGGTGGCCCAGGGATACATTCAGCCCTTGGTCTAATTTTGTGACTCAAGACACACAAAATAACAACAAAATGAAACAAAATAATTCACAAAATGACTTCAAAAACCCACAAAATGACTTCAAAAACCCACAAAACAGAATATACAAATTAACTATAAACATACAAAACAAAAACTGAAATACCAAATATGAATCCAAAAACACAAAATTACAACAAAAATGCACAGAAAGACTTCAAAAACACACAAAAGCTGCAACAAATATACAAACATATGTCAAAAAAATATATGAACACAAAAGTACTCTAAAAATCATACAAAATGGCAACAAATAAAGCAAAAATAAATCCAAAAACACAGAATGAAAACAAAAATGCACAAAATGTTAAAAAAAACAAAAAAAACATATCAGATACAGTATACACAAAATTTCTCAAAACTACAGATAATAAAAGCAAAAATATATTCGAATGACATGAATTTTGATAATGTGGACCTTGTATCAGACAATCACATTTTTGTGTCCCTAAATCATGTTTAACTACAGTAGATGGGGTGGCACGCTGCAGCATTAGTAAAGTCTAAAGCGCATAAGTTACCTGTTCCAGCTCCTTCTTAGTGTCGTCCTCTAGACGTCGGATGTCATCCAGGCTCAGCTCGATCCAATCATCCATCCAGCAGAACAGTTGTTTGTGAAATTTGGTAAACAAGTCCTTCTCAAACTAGGCAAAAGTAATTATTAAAATGAAGATTTAATACATCCTTATCAAAAAGGTAAACAAACAAACATTCATGTACCTTGTGAATGTAGCTCTCTATCTTGCTCTGTGCTCCCAGGATTTTGCATTCAACAGTGACTAGTTTGTAGGCACACATGTGTGGATAGCTGGGGTTGTTGCCAAGTTCTGCCTGGAAACACACAGATGATAAAAAATGCTTAAAAATCTCCTGGGGATCAAACTCCATTTCATTTATTACGATGTGATATTAAGCACTACCTTCCAGTCTGGTCCCAGGGGTCCTCTGCCTGTTTTCACTGACTTAAACGTGGACGGACTCACATCACTCTTATTACTCTGTGTACATACAAAACAGTGTCATTAATGAACGAAAAAATGAGATTCAACTGAAGAGAAAAGCTTAATCTATTTTAGAATTGTGTCGCGAACCGCTTTGGAAGCTTTGTCCTCTGCTGCAATATCGATGTAAACAACTTCAGTTTGTTTCAGTTTCTCCGCGTCTTGTTCATGGACCTGCAAACCAAACCACAGCTTAACCCAGTTTAATCTATAGCTATAGATATGGAACTTTTTGAAGTATTGATAGTGTAGTTAAGGCACACGTAGAGAAGACAGCAGGACTTACGTTTTCTGCCTCTCCCATGTCCCCCTTGTGCCACGTTTCAATCGTGATCACGAAGGACGTCAAGAACTCATTCTATTACAATGAGAAACACAAATATCAGGCTCTGTCTATAATGGCATCCATTTATGAATTCAGTTCCACAAGAATGTCATTATTATTTAGTAGGAATCCAGTAAAATTTCTCGAGCTGGGACTTTAAAGCGTTAATAGTAATTGATTAAGTAATTACAAAAAATAACGCACAAAAAAAAAAATAACGCTGTTAATGGTTTTTGTTTTTTTTTTGCACTCCAAACAACGTGGAACCTTTCTCATTTCAAGAGTTCCCGGTATACGCATAATACTGATGCACAGACTACAATACAAGATGGGAGAGTGCAGTATTTCATTGGCATTAATTTTAATTTAGTTAGAAATCACCCCCCGCTACCACCTTGATGCTAAACATGTAGCAGCTAACATGTAGCAGCTAACGCCAACACTCAGACAGTGCTAGTTGCAACATGCTGTGAGCACGCCGTGTCCCCAATCCACACATGATGATAGGGTTCAGAGCCAAAATAAATAAGTCCATGACTAACAAATGAACAAAGTCAGTGGATAAATGTATTATCTGAAAGAGAGAAAAAGCTATGTGTTCAATAATTTGTATTTCTGAGAAAAGCGTTCTTACTGTTTTTGATGCGCTAACTTATAGCACTACCTATGGAGCTGTTGTTTTATTTCATTTGTATTTTCTATCATTTGGAGATTGACATCAATATTTCCCCTTGATGATCAAAACTAAAAGCATCAGCAGCCTTTGGGACTAGTTTCATATACAGCGAAATGTAAATGTTAAAAACAATAAATGACTTCATGAAACCAGTTACTGTATATATCACTCTTCTGATGTGCCACAATAATGTAATTAAATTTCATATGAAAATACCTCAAATTGAGGGCTTTTCTCAGCCATTTTTAGGTGAGTTTAAAAATGAGGTGAATTAGATCAATTATTATGATAAATATTATTATATTTCTCAGGGTATGTGTACCCCTAGGACAGGGGTCTGCAACCTTTACTCTCAAAGGAGCCATTTTGCCTAATCTCGGTTGGATTAAAATACAGTGTATAAAATTCTATACAGTTAAAATAATCTTGAATAATTTTATGAGTTAATATATTTGAAAGGCTACAAAAAAACTTGAATTTGGTAGAACATGATCATGTCGGACAACACATGCTAACTGCTAATTTCTTGCAACATATCAAGCATGCATATTAAGGCGGCATGTTGGCAATTAAATAAATCTGTCCCCACACAAATTAAATCTGTATTTTCTTCCAGAATATTTTAGTTACCTTAGAAGGGATTTAAAACTTAAGGTTAGCTACAGGTGTAAGGAAAGTTGACAAAGATGGCAAAGTTATTGCACAATGTGATTTATTTTTAGGTTAACCAATTGTTTCATCATAATTTTATTTGAAGTTAATGTCATTAATCATCAATACCATCTGTAAGAAATAACAATTCATCATTTTAATATATATTTTTTAAAGCTACAGGGAGCCATTGCAAAAGAGTCAAACAACCACATGAGGCTCCAGAGCCGCAGGTTGCAAACCCCTGCCATAGGGGTACGCAATGGCACTACAAGAGGGTGCTTGAGAGAGTGAGGAAACAAAATTAAAAATGAAAGGATTAAAAATATGGGTTTTACAATGTTTATTTTTAGTTAAAAATGATAATCATAATAATGATGGAAATGATCTTGATTACCATGAACTGAAACTACAAGAGTCAGTAAATAATCAAATCTATAGAAATAAATCTATGAATGAGACACTTAATACTTTCTGATTGTACTTTGTTTTTTAATAATGAGATAATCTAAATAAAGTGTGTAATCACGCATTCCATCATTATGATCTAGGGCTACTCGATTATAAAAAAAAATAGCAATCACAATTATTAGTCATAATTGAAATCACGATAATTTGTCAACCAAAAAGTTGTTAATTTTTTGGACAAAAAAACATAAAATATATTCTTTAAACATAAATAAAATCCTTCAACCACTAAAATCAAATAAGTTCACTATTGCACAAAACAAAACACTTCTTGCACGTGATGTGTCTTGGCTCTAGGTCTTCATCATCAAACGCAAATTATTCCCATATCAGAGAATTTGACTACCAAGTGTTTTATTGCGTTACTCCTGCCATGTTTCAAGACCACTAGCAACAACTTTCTTCATGTTGGCTTTGAGAGGGGCGGGGCGGAGGGGAGGAGCTTGCATGTGCATGGATTAAACAACTCAAAGTTAGTATTAATAACGTGTGTGCCAAGTTTTATTATTTTTAGATGTCCGAAATAGTGGGTTTGTTTTATTTAGCAAATAAAACACGTAAAAAAAAAATTTTCTTTTAAATAATCGTTTTTGCGCAATTGTTATTTTTGTAATCGTTGGGTGTGATAATTGAAATCGTAATCGAATTTTGATTAATTGAGCAGCCCTACTATGATCTATTGTTGTTTTTTTCCAGTATTGAGCAAAATGAGAGTGTGTGTGTGTGTGTGTGTGTGTGTGTGTGTGTGTGTGTGTGTGTGTGTGTGTGTGTGTGTGTGTGTGTGTGTGCGTGTGTGCGTGTGTGTGTGTGTGTGTATGTATGTGTGTGTGTATGTGTATGTGTGTGTGTCTTGTTATAGTGAACAGGCTTAGATATTTTAATCGAGCATTTAAATAGGATAATTGTATTCATATTATACTTTCTCTGATTATGTCTGCTTTGTTTGTATTTTTCACAACACTGTCACTGTCTATATTGTAATATATTGTTGTGGAGTTGTGTATGTTCAGTCTTTTATATTACTAGTACAGTGCCTGTCAGAAGTATGCATTCATGTGGGAGCATAAGTAGAGTTGTCAATTATGGCCAAATGAGAATATGTTTGAATGATGAATGTACAAAGAGGCGTACATACTCTGTACTATGTAGTGTCATAAAGGGATTTATTTGCAGGTGCAAAGTAAAATAAAGTGTGTGATTTACCTGGTTTAATCCTATGGGACATCTGCATGATAAATGTGTTTGTTTTTTTTTTTTACTCATTTCCATATTTTTTGTTTTTGTTTTTTGGAATCATTATGTGTATTTTTGTATCTCTGTGTTGTCTTTTTGTGCATTTTTTTCTGTAATTATAGTTTTTTGTTGCCATTGTAGTGTGATTCTGGAGTCAATATGTGTATTTTTGTATCTTTTTTAGTGTAGTTTGGTGCAATTCTGTTGTCATTGTCGCATCAGGGAGATATTTGCTCCACACACACACGCACACAGACCTTTTATGCTTTTATAGATAGATGTATCAGCTTCTACCCCCTGCAGCATGGGACTACGGATGGAAATTAGCGTTTAGCTAAATCCGGTGTATTTACAACTTCGGCTGCACATGAATACAGACTGTCCCACTCAAATAAGTAAATAAATAAAATATTGTAGTCAGACACAAGGGTCAGCATCTCTGAGTTTGAGGGGAGTTTGAGGGAAAAAAAAAAGCACTAAAAATACATTGGCTTTTAAATGACTCATCGTCCATCACTTGCTTTGGATGCACAAAGTTTCAAACAAATGTTGGAGGTCTGTACAGATAGACACACTGATTGTTTCATTTCCCATCCATTATGGTGATATAAAGTGATGAAGGCTAAACAATTGTTTTGCTGCTCACATATTAATCAATCTCATTCCTTTGGTGGCTAAATAACAGCTAATTTGATCTCAAATGGGCTGTAGATTTTAGGCAGAAAAATTAGTAATTTCAACATTATTGTGCCCTCGTTTGCACTACAATGTACAAATATTATATTGTGTATGTAAGGCACAGACTATGTGACAGATATCAGTCCGTGCAGGATCTTCACTTTAAATTTCTATTTAATTCAAGGAATTGTTGTCTAATAATTTGAGCAAAATGGCAGGCGTATGGAAAAACAGAGTTCTTTAAATAATTTCAGCTTAAAAATGTCTGCGATCATGTGATACAAGCATGGGGCTGAGAATTAGTCATTAAAATGTAATTTTTACAGGCTGAAAGGGATGATTTACTTACCTTTAGCACTGTGCAGACCAAGACGGGAGGATGATATGTCATATAGAGAAAGATAATGTTTTAGAGCCACACAATTTCAGTTTGACAGCACACAAACAGAACAGTGTGCTGGTGCATGTTACACTCACCTGTTTTACAGTAGGGGTATTCATTCCAGGCTTCCTCGTAAAGTTTGAGACAACCTTTAGGGATTATTGGAAGGAGCCAACTTGGTACTCGACTGCAGACACACATTCAACAACCCAGGGTTTAGGTCAATTACATTTTTATGTTACAATTACACTTTGAATTACCCATGTTCTATTACAATTCAATTACAATTACAGTGACCAGCATTTTTTCCAATTACAATTAAAGAACAGTTATTGTTTTCCCCCCGAAAGTCAATTGCCATTACTCACAATTAATGACCCTGAAATAAATAACCTAATAAAAGTTATCCTTCCCCTTGTGTTAGCATCTTTTATAATAACGGGTCAGTTTTGACCCAGGTCTAATTTCTTTCCTATCTCTTGGTTGCCTTGTTAGGCTTCCTAGAACCGCAACATGGCTCCCCAGTTTTGTGTTAAAATATAATTAACCATTTATATAGAATTTTGATGGCAATTACAACTAATAAGTCAATTATCTAATCTCAATTACAAATAAAATTACGCCAATTATAATTGACCCCAACCCTGCAACAACCACTCAAGCATACAATCAACTATATCTTACAAAACGTCAGAAAAATACACTTTAAAAAAAAAAAAAAAAAAAAAAAAAAGCTGGTTAAAAATACCATAAACCTTTAAAAATGGCCTTATTCCTACACATTTAGATTCATGATCATTCTGTAAATTATAAAGCGTGTGCTCTTCCTTTATTTTAGTAGCACTTCCATACAAACCCACACATACAGTGTTTAACACATTTTTTGGACCACCACCCAAAGCCACAGCTGCCCTAAGCAAACATGATTGATAATCACCAAAATCACTTTTCATATTTCTGAAATGGTTAATTCACTATTATGTAGAGGCTCTTTAACCGAAACAAGGTTTTTAATTCCATTAGTCCAGTTTTAATGTCTTTACACTGGCTCCCAGTCAGGCTCAGAACAGACTTTAAAGTTCTGCTGCTGGTGTATAAAAGCGTATGACTGAGAGGGAGATTTTTAATCATATTATTGTTGATTTAATGTTTTTACTTGTTTGTTTTTCTGTTGCACTTTTTAATCAGGTAAAGTACTTTGAACTGCCTTGTGTATGAAATGTGCTATTCAAATTCATTTGTCTTGCCAAAATATAACTATTATATTGCTGCATTATCCATGAATTTTCAAATTTACTGACTGACAAAACAAAACTGAAAAAATAGTAAAGCACATTATCATTTATTGATTAAAATGTCAAATTATGAAAAAATAGTTTTAGTGGCTTAATGTTGATTAATTTCTGCCTTTTCACAGAAGCCTGGTGAACTGCCTCAAATGTAGGCATAAAAAAAATATTTAGTTGTTTCAGCTTGTTGTTAGAATAACATTTTTAGTTTTAAGCAAGCTTTTAAAAGATTTCTAAAATATTCATGTTTCCTCGTTTTTACCACAGTTGGTCCAATGTTTTTTTTGTTCAGCACTGTAGGTCATAATGAGATAGTGTGCATATATAAGCGCATTACGGAGCATCCTACCTTCCCAGATGGTAGATTTTGTGGGTGTACTGGCCCTTTTTCCCATCCTTCTCATAAGGCTCGTTTTTCAGGACCTCCACGCCTTCTTTCCCACTTGTCTCATTCTTACTCGCTTCTGCTACTGCGTACAATTGGCCCACCTGATACTAAACAGATCAAACAGGAAAGACAGATGCCCTTAAAAATATGACAGCAAAATTACTTGTATTTTCAACTCCAGGTGAAATCATCCACTAACTGACGCAGACGGGAGACTTTAAACTTAGTAAAAAAAAAATTTATTATTTATTTATTTATTTATTCAGTTTATTTCCGACATGGTTGCATTCACAGAAGTTTTGTTATTTCTTTTTTTTTTGTTTCGTACATGTCGAAAAAGGAGACGAGAGAAGCAGTTTGCTTATCTAGGTCCTGTCCCGTTTAAAACACAGAAAATTTACATCAAAGCTTGTCTCTCTGGTCAAACAGTCTTTGGTTCTTCTGAGCATAATTTTTTTATGTAGGATTCATTCTCATCTGTGGTCAGTGTTGTCTTTTTTTATTCCTCCTCCTCTCCATCGTTGTTCGTGTCGTCCTTTTTCCCCTGAAGATTTCATTCCCAGCCGTTGTTTGCTTGTTTTGTTTCTACATCAAGGCTATTCCAGCTTGACAGTGCTGTATTTTCCAATGCTAGATTTAACCCTTTCTTGTATAAACACATTACTATGTCTTAGTTCATAAGCAGTTTGTTTGTATATGAAATGTTTTCGTATTTGATATGGAAGTGTTTTAAGAGATGCCCTAAATGCTAGAATTTGTGTGTTATAGTGTATTATTTCTTGCAGTTTTAGGTATTTGGCCTTTTCAAATAGTTCATTTGTGTGTGCGTTGTGTGGTGCTTTATACAGTATAGAATTCTAATTGCTTTTTTTTTTTTTAAAGTTTAGACCCAACATGGGAAGAATAGATTGTCTTAAGTGATTTGGTATGTAGTATTTGTTGTAATTTCCATAGGATGTAGCTGCTTTTGGCAACTTTGTTTTTAACTACTTGTATGTGCTTTTTCCAGGCAGTTTCTCATCTATCCACACTCCGAGTGCTCAATATTCTTTTACTTGTTCAATTATGTCCGTCTCTAGTTTCAGTATAATGTTTTCTTTTATTTTTTTATTTCCAAAACTGATGAATTTTGTTTTGCTGATTTGCTGATCCGTGCAGATAGATCGTCTTTGAGGTTTCGTATCATCTCCTTGACCACTTCCAAACCCGGATCAGGTTCTGTAGGGGATGCAGGCGGTTTTTAACCATTTTTCTTTTTGTCTTGGGCCCAAGTTTTATTTCTCAGGCTGTACATAAACTGCTACAACGTGTGTGTGAGAAGTAGAAGTGTGCCTTGCCATGAATCTGAGGATATATGATTCACGATATGGTATATTCCGATATATCAAGATATTAAACAATACAATATGCATCACGATATAAATACAATTACAAAATGGTATGAAATCAGGTTAGGGCAATATATCGAGATTTATATTTTAGTGATATAGAAAATTACAATATCGCCTATATAGCCTATGTATATGTTTTTAATAACTTGTTTTGATTTATACAATCACACAGTACCAATAACATCATACAAGTATTAAATATTATCCATAGAGTACAGTTAAACACTGTCCATAATTTTTCCATATTTCTGAGATATATATATATATTTATATCTTATTTTGTATTAAAACACTCGTTTTAGGAGTCGTGCTTTTGTTAGTTCTCAGAACAGCATGAAAAGCACAGTTAAATGGCCAGAAAAGCCAAAAATAGAGATTTCTATCGTATATTGCCATTTTGAGAAAAAATATCGAGATATGAGTTTTGGTCTATATCGCCCAGCCCTATATGAAATACTTTATTTTTTAACTTGTGAGAACAAGTAAATGTAACACCCTGTAATTCAAGTAGAAATATCAAAAACAAGTGTTTATCAAACTGTCAAATTACATTTTTCAACTTTTGCTTCTATGACAGATTCTGAGAAAAATATATTTATTTTTTAAAAAGTAACCTGCATTTATAAAAGTGCCCAGTATGATGTAGTTCACTGACACCAAGTGAATGGGCATTTGCATGTTGCACGTTAGCGTAATTAAATGGTTTTTGTCTTAAAAAACATAATTTAAAAAATGTATTTGACATTTTTTGGATTGATACAATTATCGCAGTGTAAAATATTGTGATATATCAAGGAATTGTTTTATTACTATTAGTAGGAAGGAGTTAATTGACTGGTGTAAAGAAGACTTTTGCCATAACCTAAGGTTACTATTAATGTAGGTCACAGTGAGTGAAACATTTGCTGAGATCTGCAAAGTAAACCCTACATTGTAAGCACTTCTTTCCCTTCCTCTTCTCCACCAACCCTGTTTAGCGTCTGCCTAAAGTCTTGTGACATCTAAAGCAATGTGTTGCATCACTGGTGTCGTCAGGACATTCAGCAAAACTCACACTGAACAAACTGGCAGCTTCACAAAGCTAGCTTGCCTGTTCCGGTAAACTTTGACGTTCAGCAATGTTGCCTGGAGCAGGGACTCAGAAATAACCCCCAGCATGCCTAACCTGTGTTTCTAGTATTCTTTAAAAGCCGATGTAAATGCAGGGTGGGGGACAGGACTTTAGGTTCCACACAGTGATGCTGCTCAGGCAGATATCCAAGTAATTCAGGTTTGTTTCTGGTTGCTTTCACACAACCAGACTCAACTTCACCCAAGATTAGACGTTGCAATTTATTGTTTTATAGGAACAAGAAGCTCAACTGGCTTTGATGTTTGTTTTGCCCTGAGTCACTGCAGGAAGACAACGCACCACACCTGAGTCTAGTGTCAGTTTGTCAAAGACAGAGATGAATGTGTAAAGCCATCAACATAAGCCTAAGGCAACTGGTGACCCGGGGGGTCACATGCGGCCTTTGGTCTAATTCCGTGCGGCCCTTAAAACAAAATTGTAATTCATGAAGTTGGAAACCCAACATAACACAAAACTCCAGAAACAGAGAAAACGAAAGCAAAATACACAAAAGGTCAACAAAAGTACACAAAATTATAACAAAGACACACTAAACAACCACTTAAACTGACTAGGGTTAGGTACCAATATGGCACCGATTCCGACGTAAATGGTACTAATCAGACCGAATAAGAACGAACATTTTGGTGCCTCATTCTGGTGCCCCGCCATTCAGCACACCCGTTGCTCATACCTGATAGCTAGAGGATAAAAGACCACATGGAGTTTACTTAAAAGCCAAACAATGCACCGTGTTTGTGACCCAGAGGCTTTTTGACTCTTTGCAATGGCTATAGCTTTAAAAAATACTGTATATTGACATTTTTTATTTTTTTTACAAAGGCTATTAATGATTATTGACAAACAAAATCATAACAATATTCATCTCTATTATTATATAGTTTAATACAATTTTGTTTTATTTGATATTATTTAAATGTTTTTGTTTATATTATTTCCTTTTGTATATTCTTGTATATATATTATTTAAGGTAATATTGTGTTCCATTTGGCCCTGAAAAAAAGTATGTATGAGGTTTAATTCTTCTTTTTTTTGAAGTACCGGTTTAAGCACCGGAACCTTTTAAAAAATACAGAGTAGGCACCGGTATCGGATAAAACCCAACCGATACCCAACCCTAAAAGTGACTACATAAAACAACAAGATATACAAAAAGGTGCATAAAAAGCCAAAAAATTTGCACAAAAAGACAACAATAACACACACTTAATAACTCTATACATGCACAAAAAGCCAACAAAAATATGCCATATTGACAAGAAAATTAACAGAATGAGTTCAAAACCCACACAAAAGGACTACAAAGGGCTTAATGTGCTCCTCCACTTCAGGACACAGCCTTCAGTCTTTAGGTCAGGGTCTCCTAAAGATCCTAAAACCCGAGGAGACCTGGCTGTGGCCCCCAGACTCTGGAATAACCTACAGCAGTCTCTCCAGGAGCTCAACTGTGTGGTCACTTTGAAGAAACTGTTGAAGACCTCACTTTTCAGAAAAGCTTTTAGTTAACTGGATATTATTTATTTTTTATTATCCTTTAATGATGCTGTGCCTATGATGTAAATGCACCCATGTTTTATTATTCTTTTATGATGTTGCAACTGTTGTATTAATTTATCCACTGTATTGTATTATCCACTGATCTGTACAGCACTTTGGGATTTTTTCTGCAAAAAGCGCTTTATAAATAAATGACTTATTTACTTACAAAAACAAAACTCTGTTCGAAGTTGCTCATCTCTGGTCTAAAGGATAGAGCTACTTTGAATATAGTGATGAACTGTGCTTTTTATTGATAAATAATCAATTGGGAAATATTGCCAAATCTAAAAATAAAAAAATTTGGCACTCGTAAATACACATCAAGATCTGGTGTATTTTTGGCTCTTGGAGGCAGAATGCAGGTTGACTTTAGATCTCATCTCATCAGCACATGACAGGACAGACTGGCTTTGAGGACCAGTCAGACCAGTCTATAGTCATCATCCTGACTTCAGTGAAACAGTTACATAGTAAAAGAAACAAGAAATAACTGACCATGAGTCATGTTGTAGCCTGTTTCTAAAAGTTTGGCAAGAAAACAAAACCAACTACCGGTACATCATCCAAGAGCTTTTAGATAAATCTAGAGCAGGAATGGGCAACTGGTGGCCCGAGGGCCAAATGCGGTCTTTGGTCTTTTTTTTTTTGCGGGCCTTAAGCCAAAGACATCTTTATTGTCAAATTCACTGTATGTACAAGACATGTAGAGATTCAAAATTAGTATTCTCTCTGCCCCACACATTTACAGTATTCACTCCGAGGCTGCATAAAGTGGCTGGTGTAAAACAAATTCCGAAAAAATTATATTTTAAGGAGATAGAAGGAATATTAAACCCATCGCAACACACAAAATAACTCCAAAACACACAAAAATTGACAAAAACCACACAAAACATACAAATAGTACATGAGGATAGACGCCCAGTTTACCATGTACCCTTTTTTCCATTTTTTTATAGGGCGTTATTTTTTTCCATTTAAAGTTGAGCGTGTGGGCAATGTGGCGGTGCGCTTTATGTGTGAAATTGTTTTGTCATTTGCACACTTGTGTCTAGTGAAAGCAGGTTTAGGGAGGGAGATTATTACTGACAGTCACCCCTACATGAATTAACCGTAACAACCACTGAACATCACGGTGAACTAAACGTTCAGAAACGAGCGTCGGATAGGGGAAAGTTAAATTGCTCACAGGACGAGTGGAGGAAATGGCGTGGGAGCGAGTGAATATTTGTTTTTATTTTCTATGCCTAAAATAAGACTGATGATTGTTTGAATAAAAATCCAATACTGGTAATAAATTGAAGTTTGTTGAGCCGTGCTGGCTCGTATGCATTTACAGTGGGAAGAACGTATAAAAATGTGTAAAATGTAAGATATCTCCGACAGTTTTTAATAGCAGGAAATAATAAACAGCATGAAGTTGTCAAATCACTGTGTTAGGTTATCAGGAGCGATCGCGCACAGGACTGTGAGGTTGAAAGAAACGCTCAAACGTAAGTGACACACACACACACACACACACGGAGAGAGAGACAGCGCTGCAACACTCTGGATAAAGTAAAAATCAGCTGGATTATAATAGAAAAAAACAATAAACAGCATAAAGTTGCCAAATCCCCACATTGGGTTTGTTTAGAAGCGATCGCGTCGAGATTCTGACTCGGAGTGCGGACTCGCCGTAATCGCTCCTGAGGCGATGGTGCACAGGGAGCAGATGGAGCTCTGTACCAGTCTGGTTCCAGTAAAAAGTGACCATAAAAAGCTGTAAATGGACTGATATACACACGTCAGTGAGGAGGTGACTTTATGTGGAGATGTACACTCATCCGGTGTAACTGATCAAAATACGTGGAAAATCTCCATAAACGGGAGTATAGCAGCCCTCCTACCTGCCCGTTCTGATTGGCAGAGTCTTTTGAAGGGCACCCTCACCAGCTAATAGGGAGCGGCCAATGTGACGGTGTGGCCTTTACGTGAATTTTTCTTGGAAAATTGCTAAATCATTGGAATGCGGCCAATAAAGCGGTGCGTTCAATCTGGAAAACACAGTAACAATCTCAGTCAGGTTTATCTTTATTACTCTTGAGTTTTAAGTCGTTTATTCCCACAGTTGGCATCAAAACAAAAATAGTTATTTTGCTCAAAGAACCCTGACAGGCTAGGCTAATGCTCTTTATGGACTAAATGGCTATCTTTTGTGAGAAATAGATGTTTTATTTTTATGCTGAGCAACACCCTTTCTTTCCTTTACTTGCTGTCAGAGCGTCCATTCCAAAATGACACCACAGGTAGTCCTCACCAAATACAGAGCACACCCTGATCTCCTTCATTCCACATCCAGTTCAACATGTCATTATGACAGCGAGAAATTACGAGCACTGCCTAAATGCATTCTTCACATCACAAACGATGTCAGCAGGTTTTCCATGAGTGATTTAGTGGCCTAGCTAACTAGGCTAATCACACTCAGCACATGCTGTTTAAATTCTACCATTACCCATAATTCATTAGTATCAGTACTCACCTCCTCCACTGAGATGGGAAGCACAATACGGCTGTGGGGAAAAGAACAAAGAAGTCAGTGTTGAACATATGATTTATATAAAATGAAAGATTTTTGTTTAGGTCTGACATCAACTCTGTAATCATCTATACAATGTTATATAGAGCTGTACAAGGCTCAACAAGCACAAACTGCCTTGTTTCTTTAACTCCTGCTTAGTGTTAATTAAACAGGGACAAACTCCCGAAATAAAAGGAAGAGAATCTATAATCCTTGTTGTAGAATTAACTCAAAAGTCTATTTCTTTTCTTTTTAAATCCACCTAGCCACAAATGAGATATTCACATAGCATAGAACCTTAAGGCAAAATATGTCAAACTAAAATGTATGTAAAATTCCTGAAATTCCTCTTCAGATTTCACTCTTTTCCATTTCATTGTCCGTCCCTAATTAGATTAGAATTTATTAGCTATCAAACGTCATGAACTTGTACCAGACATGCTAATAAGGGTTAATAGAGTCAACCAATGTTGTTGTTTTTTTATTTGTGAGATTCAGATAATTTATGGACGTCGGTATCATGCCATCAGTTTATCAGAAAAAGCAATGAACAAACAGAAAGTAAGTCCCTCTAAAGTGTAGATATTTGGGTTAAAGTGGAGTGGAGGTGGTGCTAAGGTCGGTACGCCGCAAGAATGTTTGTTAGCCAAACTGCTAGAGCCGTTTTTAAAAAAAAAATAACTTGGAAATGTGAGATATGTTTTGAAAACAAAGTCTGTCATGTAGAATAGAATAGAACAGAAGGCTTTTATTGTCATCATATACAATCTACAACAAAATTAAAGGACAACTCTGGTGGTGTAAGAGTATATGATAAAATAAAAACACAATAAGCTAGTAAAAATATGAAATGAAATAAATAAAATAAAATAAATACAGCCATAATGTAGCCATTTCCATTTCATTTTGCACGAAATCCTGCACAGCCGTGTCTACGTAGCGCAAGATTTTTTATTACACTTGCTAGAGATTCATTCGCCTGTTTTAAATGCGAAAACAGCACGTAAATAATATTAATAATAATGTAATGGATTTATAGAGTGCCTTTTTTGTCACTCAAAGCGCTCACAAATCACAAATGTGTGATATTGTCCCAAAACATACATATGAGCCATTTCCGTGTCGTATTGAGGCTTGATTTAAAGAAAAGGTTCAGATTGCTTTTTCTGTTTTAGAACACTTTTTCTAGGGTTCTATGATTTAAACTTAATGAATAAACCTGCTCAGATTCAGTAAACCATTGATCCCTGAGGGGAAATTGAGTGACATTAATGGTGCTCTTATACATCTTGGACATCTTTTTATTGTATCTTACACATGGTTTTAAATTACATTTTTATATTGACAATTTTGTTTAATTATGGTTTAATTTTTTTATTATTATTATTAATTTTGTTTCCTCAAAGAGTTAAAAACTAAAAACAAAAAGATTTATAAAATATTTCTTAAAAAAAACAAAAAACAAAAACAGAACACATAACAAAAACATGTTAACTGTAAAAAAAAAAAATATATATATATTTTATAGAGCCCTCATTTTCCATCCGTTTTCCTTGATCACTGAAAACCAAAGTCCGTAAATTCATAAAAACAGAATGTATAGACAGTCCAGGCAATGCGTCACTAAACACACAGTGATCAGTGTGTGTTGGAGAGAAACCACCGCTAATAGGCAGCACTTGCCAATCCGCCCATGTGTATAATAATACAGTCTTTTCTTGTACTTTGCACCGTGATCAGATGACAGCTATGACCTGGATGTGGCTCCAGCCATGAGGAAGGAGCATGTGACCAGGTACTCAGACAAAGGAACAGACAACCACAACATTTTATTTATTAGTTTTCTTTCTAAATCAAATGTATTGCATCAAAGAGCTGTAACCACTGCAGGTTAGAAGGTCGCAATAAGCCAAATCAGCATTATCAGTACGCATGCGCGATTCCCGGGTCAATATATCCGGGTCAGAGTTCACGACTGCCCAGGGTGTCAACAAAGCCCCTGTCTAGCGGAACAACTGGCTACTTATACGGACTTTTAGGCATTTACTTTTCTTAAGGTCGTTTTAAGGCAATATGCCAGGGTCCCATTGTTCAGTGCGTGGCTGTTCCAACGGTACACGTGGGCTTAATACGTGGATGAAAGAGTTTTGCAATAAAGGAACTTCACGATGTATATGCGACCCGCCATACGTACTCATCCCATTTCCTACTGAAAGAAAAGATCCAGAACGTCGTGCCGAATGGATTAAATCAGTAAGTTTGACATATACTGTACTACATTATAGCTAACTAGTAAACTAGTATATAAATATTATATTGTGGTGTACATGTTAGAGAGGTGTCTCTCACCCAGCAGGTTTCGGGGGTTTGTTGGCGTCCTTTTCTTTCTCGCCACAATATGCCCGATCCCCCCAGGATCAACTGTCAACATCGATCTCGAGCAGAGATTTATAATCAAGGTTGACAGCCTCTCGTTCCTGCTGTTTTGTCAAAACTATAGGTGCTTTTTGACATGACAATGCCCAAGCGAGGGCCACCAGTTCTTTCTTCTACTTCCCAGTAACAACGTGTCCACGTCTCTTACAATATTCTTTTAAAACATCCACTTTACAACGCTCAAAATATTCAATATCTTTGTCAGACTCGGCCATGTTTACGTTTTATGATACGAGCTAGGCGGGAGCTGGGTAGTCCTGACCTTTGACCCGGACCAGCATGCTTTGCGCGCAGCGAGATGCCGAATCCGCTTATTACCACATATCTTTTTGTTTTATTCAAAAAGTACAGTACATCTGCTAAGAGATAGAGCCTATTCAGCTTGAAACATTTTAGAACTTTAAAACAAATTTAAATGAAAAGTGGGGGAAAAATATCAATAAGTGGATGAACGAATTGAAATAAACACTGGCTTAATAACAAGAGAAAGTCCACTATTTATACAGTGAAGGCTAATTTTTTTGCCCATTCCTCATTTTTTTAAGTTTACCAAGTTATCAACAATGCAGCAAAAAAAGAAGCTTCTTATTAAGAAGGGTCAGGCTTGTGTCCTCTAAAATACATTGTAAAAACAATGCCTAATATTAACCATTTAAAAGGTTTACCTGTTTATATCTGGGTGCATTGTGCTTAAGTGCAGACTATTGTGACGTTATTTCTGCATTTTGATGGTATTTCACATTATTTTCATTCAGGTCAGAATTATCACACTATTATCAAAGTCATGCCGACGTGACGTCATCGTGTCACAGACTGTAGCCTGCGTCTCACGCGACAGGATGCAGGATTTTAAATGGAATACCAAAGAAAAAAAGAAAGAAAGAAAAATAAAACAACAATTAATGAGTTTAGAAACAGGAAAGGTACAATTTAGCTCAACATTTTAGATGAACAGCCGTTTTAACAGTTATTCAGTAAATTACTTAGCCACAAGTTTGGTATAAACGCAGTTTGATAGAGTTCGATAAATACTCACTACTCTTTAATCAGCATGGCGACCAGTCTCCGTCCTCAGAACAGCACAGAACAGCTCTTTACACCTGCTCAGAGACGTCGGTTCACTTGGTGACTCCCTGCTTAGCTTCCAAAACTGTTCGTATGTGTGAGCAAACGTGCACGTGCTTGTGCGCGTTCGTGTACTAAAAGGGGAGGAGCATGTCACCTTGACTTTAAGGTACATCTTTTGTGACGTTCATTCATTAGCATATCCCCGTTGTGTGATTGTAACTTGCTTTCATAAAGGTGTAAATGTATGGAGGTATATTTGAGTTTTTATTATTCAATAATAATAAAACAATTTCAATGACTTTTTTAATTAAATCAAGAAGAACAAAAACTTTTAATGAAGAAAAGTTTACTTGAGTCTGAAACCCCTTTTCAATCAAAGAAAAAAGTGTTCAAATGCAGGTATTTAAGTCTCAATTTATTTATTTATTTATTTATTTTTTGCATTTGAACACTTTTTTTAATTGAATTTTTTTTTTTTTTTTGATTGAATAATATTAAACACACACACTTACCTTCACATATATGCAGAGTTGCATTATACTGTAATATATACATATATAGTAATACATTTTATGTGTGTTTGGTACTTTTTTTTTACCATTTCCTTAAGGCATTATGTGGCTCACATGATTCTATGTATACAGTGAGAGTCTTTTTAAACTGGTCAAACTGGATTCACTTCAATAAAAAAAAATTTAAAAAAAACTTTTCTGTCAAAAAAATTCACTTGATTTAAAGAAAAACATGTTCAATAAAAAAGTTTACTTCAATCAAATGCAACTATTTATTTATTTATTTATTTATTTATTTATTTTTTGAAATTTGAACACATTTTTTTCCCTGACTGAAGTAAACTTTTTTAGATGAATTGATTTAAAAAAAAAAAAAAAAAAAAACTGTAATGAATAATAAAGACACAAATCTACCTCCATATAAATGCAGAGTTGCATTATATTAGACTTAGGGCTGGGTGATAAGGACCAAAATTCATATCTCAATATTTTTCCCCAAAATTGTGTCATACGATATAAATCTCAATATTTTCAACTCAATAAAATCTTACCAGAAAAACAATCTTGGTTAAATTTGATGATGAAAAAAATGCCCCACATTTATTAACAAACAGCTGCACAAAATGTGCAACTTTTGGATTTTTCTCCTCTATGGGACAGAATGTGTGAGTGAGTTCTGTAGTGTGGCTTGTTGAAGGTCTGAGTTAGGATGCACTCAGTAATCCATTTAATTGTACTTTTCATGTTGTTCTGAGTAGTTGTGAAAGCAGCAACTCCTAAAATTAGTATTTTAATACAAAATAAACTATAAAATAAAAATATATCTATAATATAGACAATATTGTAATTTTCTGTATTTTCATAATAGAAAACTTGATATATCTTGAATCTTGATATATTCCCTAAGGCCTATTAGATATATTGTAATATATACAGTACATATATAATAATACATCTTGTGTGTATATTTTCTGATAGTTTTTTACTTTTTGCATCCTTATGGACTTGTGGCTTAGTGATATTTTGATGTACATGGTGGGAGTCTTTTTAAACTGGTCAAACTGTGTGGCATTACACGTGTGCGTCAATGCCATAACAGTTGGACCAGTTTAGGGTGAAACTGTCAGCTCTGGTTCAGCCTGTTTATTTGACTCACTTTCTATCTACTGTGAGAAACAGGTTTACCTTTAACTTGAACTGCTGTCCTCTCTCCTCTGTAACAAACCAACAACTTGGCTCCTGTTTGAAGGCCTAACAACGTTACTGTGCTCCTGCTCTGCTGATCTGCTTTCTGTCTTATATAAAGGACTCACACATGTACAAATTACAGTGTTTATTTCACTTTTTTAACTTGAAACACAGTATCATAAAAAGTCCATGACAATGACAATACTGTGATACAAGTCAAAGGAAACCCAACAATACAAAGTAAAACAAAATGGAAATACAGTCATGTAAACATCAGGAGGAAATGATTGATAAAAGACACCAAAACAAAAAAAACAAAAACAAAAAAAACTTAAACAAGTTATCGTTGTTTCAGCTCTACTCAATCACACATTAGACCCTACAAGGAATTCATCATCAAAAAACAGTTTATCAGAAAAGCAATGAACGTACAAAAAGAAAGTCCCTCTAAAGTGTAGATGTTTGGGTGAAAGTTGAGTGGAGGTGGTGTTAAGGTGTAGCAGTTATGGAAGAGGCTGATTGTTTCTCCTTTGGAGAGAATAAAGTCATCTGTCAACCTCAGTATCACATGGAAGGAACAATAAACTGGTGGAACTGCTGGGAGTGAGCGTAGGAGATGCTCGGTTAATAATGACAAATATTTTACAGTTACTGTGCAGCCACCTGTCAGGACCCAGAAACACACACACACACACACACAGTGAGGAGTCATATTAGTGCCTTCAATACATGACACAGCAAAAACCCATGGTTTGCAGATCTAACTTATACACAATAAGCTTCATTAAACAAAGGAATGCACCTAAAAAGAAAAGGAAAAAGCTTAAAGAGAACATGAAGAGCTTTAACATGTCTATGATAGATATTCTACTGCTCTGTTGTTACCCATTGTTTGGACCATTGATCAGCAAATCCTTTTATCAACAAGGTTTGTAGCAAATACAACCCAATCACAAGATTGGCTGAATATCAATCGGATAAATTAAGAATATCATATCACAGAACTTATTCAGCCTGTGTTTATAGTTTTGTAAAGATTGTAAAATGTCACTGATTAGTGAAAGGTTTTTTTTTTTTTTTTTTTTGCAAATTACATTTCACAGCCCAGGACCAGCTGGACTTTCAGGGTGTAGTGGGAGTACTGGTATGTCAGCATGACCGTGAACAGGCGGCCAGTCCATCACAAGTCTACCACATACAGAAAGTCACACACATGGACTCCCACTGTGGATTTAGATATTCAAATTTGTGTAACATGCATATGTGTGGACTGTAGGAAAGGAAATAGTCCTTTATTTAGAACATGAACGAGAGCCTTTGTGGAAGTGAACCAGCAATCTTCCACAGAGCTGTCCATGTTGTAGAAATATGTGTTTAACCTGTTGGCACACTGTTAATGATGATTGAAATTTAAACTGTAAAATGTTTCAGTTGAAAATTGGCATTAAGTCTGTTTGATTACATTTCATAATTACCTCTACCTACTTATTAGCCCGCTGTACCAGATGTGCACCTGACCCTGAATGCTCTAAAAAGTCCACAAAAGTGTTAATAACAAACATAAATTGTCTATTTTCACTTAAGGCATTAAGGCACACATTTGACTCCGCACATTTACCTCAGCACAATGTCACACAATATATTTAGGTTCCCAAGCTGAGAGACAAGGCACTGCCATATCTATGGATGGTCAATCGTTCATTGAACATGCAAAGCAAAACTATTTCTGTGTGTAAAAAAATAAAAATAAAGGCATCTTTCTGTTCCCATGTTTGCACATTTCAAAGCTCTGAGCCTACATTCTTTGCATCATGCACCGTGTGGGGGCAAACTGTCCACAAATACACGATTAAGGTCCATTTACAGAAGACTAAAGTGACTGGCGTGCGATTTACTAAAAATCATTCTCTGCAGACAGAGGCTTGTCTCCCAGCTGTGGGTCCACATGTTGGGCTGACAGGCAGATGGATGGATGGATGGGTGATGGATGGATGGATGATGGACGATGGATAATGGATGGATGGATGGATTAGACCCGGGGTGTCAAACTTTGTTTAGTTCAGGGGCCAAATACAGAGCAGTTTGATCTCAAGTGGGCCACATATTTTATGTGGGAAAACAAGTAATTTCAAAATTATTGTGCCCTAGTTTACACTTGTACTTATACATAAAATACAAAATATGTAAGAAACTGTCACAATGCAAGCAATAAGTGACAGATATCAGTCCCAACAGGATCTTCACTTTAAATTTCCAAGATTTTGTGACCAACTTCTATTCAATTAAGGAAACAATTATGTAATCATTTGAGGAAAATTGAAGGATTTTGTAAGAATCAACTGCTTAACATTCAAAATGACTGCAATCATACAATATAAGCAATGTGAGCCCCTGCAAATACTGTTGAGTTTCATTTATACAATGATTTAAGTTGTCTGTGTCAGTTTTACTTGATCCTACGAGCCGAATTGAATGCTCTAAAGGGCCAGATTTGGCCCCCGGGCCTTGAGTTTGACACATAGACTATGGACAGACTGGGAGTTAAAGTGACTCATGCCACCATCTTGTGGTGCAAAGTGGTATTGCAGTATTATCCAGGCTGATGGTGATTGGTGACCGAGCAAAGTACAACACAAACCATCCAACTAAAGAACTAAACTGGTTATAACTACATATTTGTACCTTTAAAGCAAATAGCTTGTTTCTGCTATGCAACTAAGCATGCAAAAAGTCTACTTGTCTTTGAGTGATTGTGTCAACATGTTGCCCAGCACTTTGTAATTATTGCTACTGTGTGTTGCAACCTCAAAGCACATGAAGTCACGAGCACATTTCCCCCTCACTGTCTGACCATGCATATGGAACAAAGATTAAACAGAACATTGGAGATCATATTGCAGGTCAGGACTATGATAATGGGGTATATAGACAGAAAACATCCGTCTGTGTGTATTTTTCTAGCCTGGCGATAAGCCCCACCCACTTCCTTACTTTTTGTCAGAAAAGGTAACCCAATCACCTGTATTAAACAATAAATAACACAAGGTGATTAGGATACATTCCAGGCTAGTATTTTCCTGTGCTAGTGACGAAGCTAAAGAGTAAGAAAAGAGGGGGGGGTCAGCACTGGCATCATGCAGTGTTCACCTAGCACCAGAATGTTGCAGCGCTATGTAACACACAGGCAGAGATGCTGCAGTCTTTGAGTGATGCTGACACGCTGTTGGCCTGATTTGATACCCAGAACAATGAGGCACGAAGCATCTTCACATAATGTTGCATCAGTAATCAAGTCAAACTGAAGGATTGGTCTGTGTTTGTCACCAAATCCCTCTGAAGATTATTTACTACCACCATCATGTACTCAAACACAGATGGAAATCGCAGTTTGATTGGTTTTACACTAAAGCAATGCAAAGATTGAGTCCATTATTTTAAACGCACCCAGCTCTGATGAGAACAAATACGAGCAAAGTGTCATGGCACCATGAGGTTGATGTGCTTTGGATCGTGAAACAGTGTCCCGTGAGTTCAGCTCCACCTGCTTATTAATACTTTGTCTGTGTTTTTTCTTCCTTTGGAGATCCACTGATAGGAGACGACCTCTGTGCCTGTACGTAGAGAATTTTAAAAAACCTAAGTGAGGACGCACATAGGGGCCTCACACCGACCTGGACCAGTCGGAGAACCAAAGGTCACCATAGTTCCCAGAGTGGACACCAATACAGTCGCTGAGAGTTTTGTCCTATCTTTTCTTCTGAGTTTTTAGTGAAGTCCTTGCAAAGGTGAAACAAGGGCAGTAACATATTATCGTGTCCAAAAAAAGGACAAATCAGGTGAGCAGAGCAAAACCAATCAGTCCCATTCTAAGGGCTTTTCCTGCTCAGGTTCAGAGGTGCAGTTGAGTGTCACAGTGCTGTTCAGTCAAATCACGTGAATAATAGGTGTGAATCTGTGTGCCTGTTTCCTGTGAAGTGACACACTGAGTGAGTAAAGTTGTATGTTAAACAGCGTGTGAATGAACATGATCCAGGTGCATTGATTCCACAGGTGAGGGACCGTTGCCTCTTCCTCGTCCCCTTCTCGTATTTTGTCAGTTTGCTTGTTTAAAAGTCTTCTTCCACAGCAGGTTTAGACGCAGGCCTCTGGCCCACTGCTGTTGTTCATCTGCAGGTAAATCTTTGGATCCTCGTCCTGCTCGTCCCGTAGGCGCTGCAGGTGGCGGCTGTGGAACAGCAGGTAAAGGGGGAGGCAGAATCCCAGCATGCTCAGCACGGCCAGGCCAACGTTGACCTGAGGTGAGAGAAAACGCACATCATGATGAGCTTGGTGACGACGTTTCTACACACATGACACAGTGATAATCTGTGGTGTCCTACCCAGAGAGGGTCTCCCTCCAGGGGCCCCACCATGGCCATGAAAAGAGGCTGCTGGAGCAAGGCAAACAGGGCACTAATCAGAGACTGCATTCCCGTCAGGCTGCCGAACTGAGAGGATGGGTACCTGCAGGGGTCAGAAAGCACAATGTGACAGTGAATACACTTGTGCCATTAAACTGATCAAACTCAAATCCAGAGGTGAAAGTAATGGATAACAAGTACTCACATTACTGTAATTGAGTTTCTTTTATGGGTACTTGTATATTTTTGAGTGTATTTCTAAATCAGTCATTTTACTTGTACTTAAAGCTGCAGTTAGTAGATGTTATGTTGTTTCCCACACGGACATTTGGCATGGCACTGTTCATAAATGTAGCTCTACTTAGAGCCTGATAATTTTTAAATTTTTCATTATTTAATAATTGGTTGTTTTTATTTTAAAAGAATTGTACACTTTGACAAACCTTTTATTTTAAACAGATGCCTTTGTTGAAAATGAATTAAGTTTCAATTGTGGTAGATTTGGTCTCTTCCTTTTTAAGTTTCTACATGAGATGTTTACTGTATGTAAGGGAACGGTGGCAAGATTTATTATCAAAAATAAACCTTGGGGTAGAAGTACCTAGTAACTTTTACTTTCAGTACTTCTTCATTAAGCTATGTTTTACTTGTACTTGAGAATTTTAGGTATGACTTACTTGTACTTGTACTTGAGTACAATTTCAATCAAGTAACAGTACTTCTACTTGAGTAGGATATATCAGTACTCACCTCAGCTAAAATTACACATCCCTCCATTTGCTGATTAATAGAGAACAAACATTTTCAAAAATGGGATCCTACACTGGACATTTTTCATAAGTGACATCCAATATTTGTTCAACATTTTTCATTTTTGTTCACGTTTACTTTAAAAAACTGAATTAAATGGTTTTTGTTTTGTTTTTTTGAGGGGGACAAACTGAAATACCATAAATGATCTCCTAAGAAGTGTCTTAATCCTCAGCCTACAGTTATGTTGTGTTCCAGTGTTGTGTACACAGACTTACACAGCAGCGTAGAGGCCTCCGACTGCAGAGTGGATGAAGCCTCTGACGATAGTATGGAGAATGAAGGACAGGATCTAAAATAAAGAAGATAAAAAGAAGAGTTGTACATTAGACACCAGATCAAATGACAGCTGCTTTCTGAAAATAAGCTTTCATCTTGGATGATCGGGATCCAAAGAGTAAAAAAAAACAAAAAAACATGCAGGGATGTTATAGTCCAGCAGGTGGTGCTAAAATGCAGAGAAAGTCCACGAGCTGTGTGTCTAGAAAGCTGATCCATTCTGAACACTATGTACATCTCTGCAGTGACTACAGCTCAGGAGAGTCAAGCTTTTGTTCGTTCAAGCAGTTTGTTCTCAAGTGGGCCACAGATTTCAGAATAGAAAAAAAAATAGAAATTCCAACATTATTGTGCCATATTTTGCACTTCCATGAATAACTGCTATCTATAAGGCCCCAGATATCGGTCTCTGCAGGATCTTCACTTCAAAATGTTCTTGATTTTCTAAAAAAATTTTGAGTAATGTAGAGCAATTTTGTGGCATCGTTTGTGCAAGAGTTCTTTCGACAATTTGTGACCGCAGTCATGTAATACAGGCACAGGAAAATATCAAACCCCTGCATAAACTGTAAAGTTAATTGAATTTGTGTATTTGGAGCGACTGAGATATCTACAACTGAAAAAGTTGGTAATTTACACAGTCATTTATGTTTTCCTATTTTTACTTTTTCCTGCGGGCCAAATTGGATACTCTAAAGAGCCAGATCTTGAGTTTGACACATGTGCTCTAGCAAGTAGAAAAAAGTGATGACTAAAGCATGTATTCATACCTGGACAGGCAGGTTGGGGACGATGGAGGTGATCCCAAAGCCGACCAGGAGGATGTTAGTGAAGATAAAAGCTCTGGTTGCATTGATAATCTTCTGGATCTGTTTGCTGGGGCGGCGAGGCTGGCCTGGCTCACTGAAGAACCATAAAAAAAATCATCCAATGATGTTTCATTGTTTTTTTTTCATTTGTTTTTCCTGTTTTTAGCACTAAATCTCAATTCTTCTTACCTTTTGGTACTCTTGTCATTTTCATCCTCACAGTCCTTGAGCTTCCAGTCCATAACGTAGCCAATGACTGGAGAGGTGACCAGACACAACAGCTGAAGCACGCCAAAGATAGAAGTGTACACGCTCACTGTGGAAAGAGAAGAACAGCAAAGACGATACTTCAACACTTGTGAGCTGGAATTGAACACTGGGTTTGTGACTCTCAGGCAGTTTAAAGACAAACAGTGAGATAAAGTACAAAGTCAGTCACGTCTAATGTCTCTTACCCACTTGCATCCTCTCCACTGCGATAGCAGCATGACAGGAATGTTAAACAGATGTTACAACCAACAAGCACCACTTGTGATTACTGTGTGTTGTTTTGGAAGCTCACCTGTGGAGAGGTCTCCATCTGTCAGGGACTCCAGGATGGTGTTCATGGCCCCCATGTAGAAGATGAGACGCAGCTGAGTCACACACATGGTGATGAGGCTCAGCAAGAAAATTGGACTGAAGACGCTTTTCATGAAGGACTGATCTGCAGAGGGAATGACAGAGAGGTGGTTGTTAGAGTCTGTGATGTTAATGTGAAATATTGAGCACAGAATCACTTCCACTGCCCTTTACAGACTATCAATGGCAAAATGGTCAAGGTTAGTGCATGTGAGATGTTTACATATACATCATGGTATTTAGTTTTCTATCTACAGCCATATCGACCAGTCACACGGATTTGGAACACTGTGTGAAATTCTACATAAAATATAAATAGTCTTGGCATAAACCTGGATCTGTTGCACAGCTAAGAAGCATCAAATAGCATAATGTAGTTATCATTTATTTTCTCTCACAGGTATATGACTACTTGCTAGTATTTACTCCGTTTGTTGGCATGTTGTGAGTTTGTCTTCAGCACAGATTGATCATACTAGAGAACAATCCCTAAAAGTCATTGATTAACAAATAGATTTAGCAATAGTTTGAACAAATAGCCTCTTTGTTTTATTATGTCAAATAAAGGAATGATGACTACGGCTAATATACAAATACAAAGTATCAAAAGCTGCTCATAAACATCTTTGGTTGATTTGTTAAAAGTTCTTTTTAAAGTACTTGCTCATTTAAAGTAATGCTGTGACAATGAACAAACTGAACTTGTCCTCCATCAAAAAGTAAAAAAAAACCTTATGTAAACAACGACTCATGACGTAAGGCTTTCTATATAAATCTGTTATCTTAGCTAAACAACTCTAAGAACTGTTGTGTCTGCACTTTTATCATCATTTTAAGTTGCCCCCTGACATCTCAATGAACTTGGTGACACCAAAGCCAACAATCCCAGTAAAGCCAGTACTGTAACAGTACTGTAACAGTAATAGACATGTTCATACAAGTCCAGTCTCACTACCTAAACTGCTTTTAAATAAAAGATAACCACAGCAATGAAGCATCTAAAAATCCCCCGGGGTCTCAAAGTGTCATGACAACCCATCCTAACTCACACAATCACAGTAGATACAAGAGGAACCAGTTTACTGCAAAGTTGATCATTAATCGGAGGGAGAGAATGAAATGGAAAATGGCTATTGGTGTCCATATGGTGACCAATTAATGCTGGCTGCACAGATGGAGAGAAGCTGTATTGCTTTGAACAACAGGTATCCATCCCATGTTTGATTACAGGGATTGTTTGGCCGCGCTTAGCAGGCCATGAAATGTTTTGGGACCACTTTGAGTTAGAGATTACAACAATCAAGGAATGCTCGCACTTAATTGCAACACACATTTTGTAAAATCTGATCTAGTCTCTCAGCGGAATAAATAAAAGCAGAAGTAGAGCAGCAAACACATCGAAAGTGAAATTAGAGCAAAGGGGAATGTGTCTGTGTGAGTTTGGGCCTCCCAAAAGCCTCAAACCTGACTAATGACTTCTGTCAGCTGTTCTGACACCAACCATGGGCATCCTGAAACGCACACACACACACACACACACACACACACACACACAGTCTACACGCTGACCCACGACAATGCCTGTTGCTCTAAGATCCGTACTGATTCCACGGTCTGTTTGCTACCAAAGAGACACAAAGTGGAGTGAGCAGAACCTGCTGAGAGTCTCTGACCCTAATGGGAGACCTGGAGGTGTAGGGGATCATTAGGTCAGCGCAGGCTGAATTGAGGACAAAGGTGAATTGGCAGACAGTGGTTTTCCACAAATGCGAGGGGACTGATACTCATAAATAGAGAAGGATTGCCCTGATGATGGTTTAATTCACACACTTAGCAGTTATAAAGCATAAAAGTCTGACGGCTGTAAAGGGGAATCAGCTGCCGTGTCCACTTCATTTGACATTAGATATATAAAACATTAATTAGAAAAATAGATAGATTCAATTCTACAGATATTCTAGGCTTGGTTAGTTTTTCAACATTTACTGGTAATTTACTGTCTATTCTGTTTAAAACCTTTAAAAATCAAAAGAACTATAGTAAGCTCCATCTTCAGAGCTGGAACTCCAACTTTTTTTTAAATGTATATGCCTTATAACATGTAGGAAAGCTTTAAAGAGAGTTTAGTATCACTCCTGGCCCGATCAATGGCGATCACTCCCATCAATCACTACGTAGACTTTCTCAGTCCGATACTTACTCTCTTCCTCGCCTCTGCACTTCACCTCCAGGTCAACCGTGGACAGGCACAGATTGTTGGCCTCCTGCGTGGTCAGGTTATTGGATGGATGCTGCTGCTGCTGTGGGATCATGGAGTGTCCCACGCTGAGACGGCGTCCCACTGTGGTCACCTGCCGGTAAAACTGCTTCCCAGTGATCTTGTGGTCGAAGCCCAGCCAGCTGAACTTGATCTTCACCCTGAGAGATTAAAGGACAAAAGGGGACGAGAAGGTGAGAGGAAGGTAGAGGAGGATCATGATGAGGCAGAGGACATGCAGCATGTCAGCAGAGACAGAGAGACTGAGAGGACGGTGGAAAAGCCTTAGGAAAACACAGGTGATGATCTGGTTTTAGAGCGTTTCTTATTTTAAAGTTGACAGCATTTCAGTGGGATTTGCATGTGTGTGTGTGTGTGTGTGTGTGTGTGTGTGTGTGTGTGTGTGTGTGTGTGTGTGTGTGTGTGTGTGTGTGTGTGTGTGTGTGTGTGTGTGTGTGTAATTGCATTCAAACGCAGGCAGTCTGTCCTCAACTGGGAAGAGTTTAGAGAAAATGTAAGCTAAGGTTGGGTAAAGGCTTCACAGTGGATTCCTAACAATGCTAGCTGGAGGCTACATATACACTGGTGCATGTGTGTGTGTGTGAGAGAGCTACAATGTGGAATTACATTGTGTTAAACAGTCTGAATGCCTTACGTGAAGTCCATGTCCTCCGGGCCAGGGAAAGGCTCCAGAGGCCAGTTGACGAAGCAGTTGAAGAAGACGAGGCAGGCACAGCTGGCCCACACCAGCAGAATGGAGATGAAAGTGGCACCCAGATCGTAGATCACCTAAAGTCAGGCAGACAGGGCCAAAAACAAGCCAATCATCATAGAGAATCAATGAGGCATAGCGTTGGGCTGTGTAATGTGGGTGCTATATCTTCTGACTGTTGTTCGTGACAGATTAACGAGTATCAAAGGGTATAAAAAACTCACTTTGATGGCAGGGAATGTGACAGCAGATGAGGCGTAGGATCCAATCATCAGGGCGATGAAAGTCGACCTTAGATCTCCAAACATGTTGGGAAGCTGTTGGAAGAGCAACAGAGGAGTGTGAGGTGAAGGCCCCGGGTTTGTCTCGGGGGTGCTGAGACCTTTTTGTGAGTCATTGTCATTAGCTGGATTTCTATTACAGATTTTTGCAAAATAAAAGTGATATTTCTCTTTGAATGTGTTTCCATTGAAGGCTGTTTTGGAGTCTTGCAACTCCCGTGAAATCTTATCCCGTGAGATTTTGCCTCAGAAAGACGGAAGCTCAGAACCTCCTTATAACACTCTGTATTCCTTTGTTGTTTCACGTCTAATGTGGCACTAAACATTTAAAGTATAATGCTAAGAAATGTCTCCGTGTCCTCTTCTGTTTACACGTACCGCGTCATGTTTTCTAGGAGAGAAGTGGTCATGTGACCATGTACGTCACGTTTTGTGACGTGTATTTACAGAAAAAGTGTATCCATGGCGCTTTTGCAACACATTTCAATATCAAAACATCCGAAACTCCACCTCATGAAAGTGTCACAACTTTTTAGCAATATTTGAGATTTTTTTTAGAATTCAGGAGTTTATATTACCAGTTTTTATTTTGTTTTTTAGATTTTGTGCATTTCCAAGGGTCATGGAAACGCAGCTAATGTCAGCTTTATTTCTATAGCACGTTTAAACAGCGAAAGCTTATCAAAGTGCTTTAGAATAAAATAAAACAGATAAGAGGTAAAAACTGTAGAAAATATGTACATAACACACAATATCTGCAATGGGTAAAACCATAACAGGCAAAAAATGAAAGTGCTGGCAAAGGCCAAATTGAACAAGTGCGTATGGAGAAGCAAGTGCGAAACAAGTGCAAACAGATGCGTGTAGAGTTTGCATGTTCTCTCCATGTTTGCATAGGGTTTCTTTCGGCAGTTCACCTTCCACAGCTAAAAAACATATATGTTAGCTTCTAAATAGGTCATAGGAAGGAATGATGTGTAAATATGGTTATCTGTCTCCCTACTCCTAACACACAATTTCTGTTTAAAATTGTGTTCATAGCATTCAATGATTTAAGAAGCGTGTGAAAACCATGTGTGAACAAAGCAGAATAATTGAGTAGTGACCTGAACTCCTCATTATCAGCACTTTAAGGGTGAAAAATAGTAAATCTGCGCTAGGAATCTCCTCAGTTCCCCTCATTGTTATCATTTGTCCAGCCATCCATCCAAGGCCTGGTTTCACTGCAGGGGTAAAGCTTGTTAGCTGATTGTTGATGAACCTCCTCACCCCACAAAGTTACAATGCCTTCAGAATAAATGGAGCAGAGGGGAGCTGAAAAATGTTACACATGATGTTCAGTCCAACAAAAGCTCCCCTCATGAGCTCCTCGACTACAACTGGGAGCACCCTCTGAAACAATGCACAAAGTGACAGGTTTAATAGTGGGGCACAGAGGTTATGTTGGCTCTGGGCTGATCTTTGGCCAAACATGTTGGTCGAAAAAAAATCCTAGCCGTAGCAGATTTGCTTGAAGATGACAAATCCTGTTCTGCAGTGTCAACAAGTTCACGTTTCCCCATCAGTGCTGCGTCACTTCCTCTTCTTTTAGCCTGAAATAGTGTTTTATAATGTGACGTACTTTATAAGGCTTGTACTCATACTGAGAGAACATTAAAAGGAACAGCACACGTTAAAGCTAGGAAGTGTCTAAGTCAGGGATGGGCCACTCTATCACAGCGGTGGCTACAAATATGTGATTGTATCTGATCCGAAGGCCACATTATCAACGTTCATGTCATGTCAAGTCAATTTTATTTATAAAACACATTTAAAAACAACAGAATTTGTTGTGCAGAAGTTATAGAAGTTTACGTAAGTAAAAGAAAATTAGATAAAATAAATAAAAATACAAAACTGGATTGGATGTTTTGTCAGTTTTTAGTTAATTTGTGTGTTTTTGTTTTTGTTTTTTTTGTGTTGTTCTTGTAATTTTGTGTATTTTTCTATCATTTTCTGCATTTTTGGGGCCACTTTTTGTATTTTTGTTTTTTCTTTTATGTAAGTTTGTTAACAATTTGTGTCTTTGGAGCTGTTTTGTGATATGTTGTATTTTGTATGTTTTTGTAGTCATGTTGTTTAAGTAGTTGTTGTGTTATGTTGTGTTTTATGGGTAATTTTGTGTATTATGTTGGGCTTCATATTCCTTCCAACTTCTTGAATTACAATTTTTGGGGATTTGCTTTGGAAGCTGCAAAAACTTAGACAGTGGGCCACATAATTGGATAATTTAGTAACTGTAGTTTCAGTTATTCACTCCCAGTCTGTCACATGAGGCTTGTTTTGCAATGAAAACTGTGCTACAGACAATAACTTTAGAGTGTGTGTGAGTGGAAGGAAGTTGCATGTAGCAACAAAACATGGAAACCACTGTATGTGTCGCAGCACGCCCGAGACTGACTGTTAACCACATGTAGCGTGTTATGTTAAAGCTGCTTAAAGAGTGTTAACATGATAACAAGGTCAAGTGATACACATGCATTTCTGGGTTACAAATCGTTTGAGCAACAGCTGGTAAGAACACAAACGGTCAAAACACCTTAAACCGGTTTGTTCTGCTCATCGAGAGAGAAGAGAAGTAGGAACGTATGGGCTCAGCAGCATTAACACCACTTTAAGCCAGAGTGAGAAAGAAAAAGGGCCGTTCCCCCACTTGTCAGACAGGAGAACAGATGCCTTTGTTGGTTAAGTCAATAACACACCAACCAGGTACAGGTCTGTTACTGTTGGAGTTCCTAGAACAAATGATGTGCTGTCACCCGGAATAGATAAGTAACTGAGTGTGTTGAAACTGTACACAACTACCAGGTAACAGACAATGGTAATAAAGCATGTGTAAAATGGTGTCAACAAACTATCAAAGAGGTGGCTAATTTAGTCAACAAACACCTGAATGTGCCATGTAGGCTTTGGAAAGCTAAAGTTAAGTAAAAGCAGCTAATAAGACTCTCCTGTCAGTCGTATTAAGTACATATAATAGGATAAAGATAGCCTACTAATTTAAAAGCTGACAATACAGTGTAGCAATACTTTTCATGGGAAATAAAAGTCGAGGTGAAAAAAAGGTACAGTGAAGAATATTGACGATGCTAGCTTACAAGACAACTTAACTAGCTTACAACTTATTTATTTGATCATTTTCATCTCTAAAACAACCTTATCATTTATTCATTCCTAGAAACAATTATATGTAATGGTTCCAAAAGTATGATTACATGTTGTTTAGCCAGTTAGCTACAGTAGTAATGACTCTATAAAGTAAAAAAAAATAAAAAATACTGTAATTATTGCAGCTTTCATGAATAGTCTATGTGGTCAGACTAAGGGAAGAAAATGTAATTAATAGTGTATACTAAAATACTGTATAGGATCCATTTTAACAGCATTATAGCTGTAGACCAAAATTAGTCTATTAATGTCTATTATGATCTCAGGACTTTTTGCTGGTACGTGGCTTTGTCCTGTGAACTAGACCAAATTAAATATAAAATATAGGTTATAGAAAAGGGATTTAATTAAATAGAGAAAGCATCAATATGTAAAGATAACAGTCTGTAAATTAGTCGTACGGTAATCCAGATGTTTATTTAACAGTTTTATTCTTACACAGGTAATCAAGGCGTTATATACTGAGAAAAACAGATAATGTGTGCGCTGTTCATGTTTGTATATTCAGTCTACATTTTTACCAATAACTGCATTCAATAACTGATCATTATTTTACTCTATGACTGTAGGATTGTCTTTAAAGCAGCCTCTGGAATGACTATATGTCCCATTTAGTCAGGGAACAGCATTTCATTCTTTTGGACAAAACAAAGGAAAGAAAACAGTGATGTTTGTCTTCTTTAGTGTCCCTTTATGAACTGAACACCTGAGGACATACAGTAGGTGGGTGGAGACGCTGCCTGTGTAACGTCAGCTAAAAATGTGTTTTTGTCTGTTTTAATCCTTGTTTTGGTTTTCAGATTAACGTAGGGCTTGTTTTTTTAGTTAATGGAAAGTGTTCCTACTGTTTGTTAGCCACCAAGGAATATAATGTGATTAATTATTTGAGGATTTTCCTCTCTTTATTTGGAAAAAGTTCCGTCTTTTCCTCATTTTACCCCTCCTGCTTCATTCGTCACAGACCTTTATAATCTTTAACGTCAACTCTTAGTCCTTTAATCTTTATTCCATCACAAATATCAGAATCAGCTTATTGGTCTCTGGTTGAACCTCTTTAAATAACTAACTTTGTTGTTGCTCCTTCTGTTATTAGCTCTTTTGTAAGCTCTGCATTCACAGTGCGCTCAAGTAGAGCATGCACACACACACACACACACACACACACACACACACACACACACACACACACACACACACACACACACACACACACACACACACACACACACACACACACACACACACACACACACACACACACACACACACAGAGTATTTGAACGGCCACTTTGGACCTGTTTTACTTTCAGTCACATTGGAACAACAGCTCATAGGCCTCGTCAGGACATGGTGAATAACAGGTTGAGTAAAACATCTGCAGAAGGAACAAGACGTTTGTTTGATGGGAACAAATAGAACTCTATTGAAAATATTTTACCCGATTTTTTTCAAATATGTCCTAAAACCTCAGAATGAATGACAGTCTTAATGTTATCAATAACATATATTTAAATACATTATTTGTATGAGTTGTTGTGCTGCTGTTGAAATGCGGCTTATAAATATCTTTTTTTTATTTAATAAAAGAAGAAAACACATGACTAAGAAAAATGGCTCAACCCAATTAATCACACATATCCAATGTGCCATTTATCAAATATTGAGCTGTTGATTAATAAAATAACGTCTCATTCTGCATTTAATTAAATGCTGGAATAGAGGATAATATTCTGTATATTACATAGAGCTTTTAGCAGTATTGTAGGTTTTTATTTATCTTGGAAATCAAATACATAATTTTAATCTCAATGATAAATCTGTTGAACTTCCTATTAGTGCTGGGCAATATGGGCCAAAATTCATTTAATCTCAATCTCAATATTTTTTCTCAAGATGGCGATTGGCCTATACGATATAAATCTCAATATTTTTACCTCTATAAAGTCTGACCAGAAAGACAATTGTGGGTTAAAATTGCTGATGAGAAATTCCACACAGGTACATTTATTACCAAACAGCTGCACAAAATGTGCCACTTTTGGCTTGTTCTCCTATAAGGGACAGCACGTGTGAGTGAGTTCTGTAGTGTGGTTTGTTTAGGGGAAGGTCTGAGTTAGGACGTGAGAAGTAGTGAAAGCTCCTATAAGCTATAAAATAAAAAAATATATTAATTTAGGTGATTGTTATTTTCTATATCGCCCAAAACAGAAATCGTGATATATCTCGACTCTCGATATGTTGCCCAGGACGACTTCCTATTCACTTTTCATGTTAATTGCTTGGAGAAATACACAGTGCATTATTGGTAAGTAAACCAGCTGAGTTTGTAAGTTATATTTAAGCAGAGTTTAGAGTAAAATTGACTTGGTTATTATCTTATCTCTGCCCAGTCAACAACTTTCCTCTGTGTCGGCTCCTTTTTTTGTCCCATTCTGCATTTTTTTACCTATTTTGTAAGTCGTTCTGGTTAGGATCTTTTGCTGAGTGATAAAAAGGAAGAAAGTGAGGCGAGAACACACATAGACACTGGGAAAAAAACAAAAAACATGCTGAGCCATATTCATGAGCTTGAATGCCCAACACAGACATCTGAGAGGAAAGGAGGGAGAAATGAAAGGGGGAAGAGAGCTTTCGCTGCAGCAAGTGGAAACTTTAGCTGTCTGCTGCTGAAGAACCAGCTGTGACTGGTCCTGTCCTGAGTCTGACGCACACGATTAGGATCTATTCTCCGTGTCTCCTTCTATCATAAAGTGAAGCCAAGTGAGGCGCAAGATTAAAAAACACCGACTACATGCCTTCGTCTCCATGAACGACAGAGAAGCCAACGCACGTACTCAGCGTCTGCCCCATGGCTCCCATCATCCCAACTCATGTTACCCACAAACTGTGCTTCCTTCTTCACCTTGGAATAAATAGTCCACAACCTGACTGTATCTCATCTTTTCCTTTTGCATCTTCTTTGTCTGGGCTTTTTCCCACTTTAGCCAACATTGGAAGAGTTTAGATCAGGGGTATCAAACCCCTTTTAAATACGGACCAGTTTGATCTCAAGTGAGCTGCAGATTATAGGCAGGAAAACAAAGAATATTAACAATTGTATGCCCTACTTCGCACTTCTACCATTAAATAAATGTTAAGTATGTAAGGCACCGACAATATCCAAGCAATAAGAGACTTCTCTGCAGGATCGTCACCTAAATTTACTTCATTTTGGGTAATTATTTTTATCTAATTTGGGGATATTTTGTGGAATAATTTGAGTTAAATTGCAGGATTTTTTTTAAAATTATTTAGAGTTCTTTCAACAATTTGCTTTTAAAAATGATTGCCATCATGTGATATAAACATGACAAAACTGTGAATTTCAAGGGACTGCAAAAACTTACACATTGATTATTCATGTTTTGCCTATCATTTTTACTTTCTCCTGCGGGTTGAATTCGATGCCCTAAAGGGCCGGAATTGGCCCCCAGGCCTTGAGTTTGACACATGTGGTTTAGATGTTCTGAATCAGATCCAAAGGAGCTGCTGCGAGGGTCTTGATGATTGACCTGATAAACAGGAAAAGTACAAACTGTCCACAGGACATCCAGCTTCACTACGGCTCCAACACGTTTCCTCATGGAGACAAAGAACAAGAGGAGGAGCTCCGTGTAATCATGGACATTCCACATATACGTCAGTGTCATATGAATGTGTAGTAAGACCCCGTGTAACATGAAGCTGTTTACAAGCACAAGAACAAGAGGAAGGAGAAGGAGCCCCTCCATCAGCTCAGCTGGATCTCCTCCTGGTTTTCAAAGGCCGGTCCGAGACACTGTATGTGCTGAGTTTGCATTCACAGCGAGAATGAGGAAGTCAAACACGGAAAGATAAGGACAAAAAAACAAGGAAAAGAGGAGGGGAGTGAAGAGTTGGGCCCTGGATGTAGAACGTGACAGATCACTAACACTGTCATTAATAAAGTAAATAATGAGCTTCAGATGAGCTTAGAAATAAAATCATTATAAACAATAAGATATTAATCTGCTTTCACTGTCTGTGCGTTTGTAGATTTAATTAAAACATAGGAGCACAATGTGCATCAGACTGGGACAAACAAAGAAGGTAAAGGCATCAGTGTCATTTTTAATAGTGTTTCTCAAATGGGGGTACGTTTACCCCAAGGGGTACGCGATGGCACTACAAGGGGAACTTGAGAGAGAAAGAGTGTAAAATTAATTATGCGGTTTTATAATACTTTATTTTTAGTATGATGAAATGATCTTGATTAGAACATGAATAAAAAATACCAGGGTCAGTCTTGGCCCCACATCAGGTGGAGATGACTGGAAATGATAAAAACTATAGAAATAAATCTCTTCATGAGGCACTAAATACGGTTTCATTCCACTTATTTACAAATTAGATTCTTCATAATGTGTGTTATCACTCATTAATTCCATCATTCCATCAATGATTATGCTCGATAGTTGTTTTTAATAGTTTTCTGATGAAAATGTTGTAGTAGGACAAAGGGGAGACTTGGATTCAGAAATAACAGAAAGGGTTGATTCAGATGAAAATCTTTCAACAATACTGTGAATCTTTTTTTTTTTTACATGAAGTACAACTTGTTCCCTCTCTCTCACACACACACACACACACACACACACACACACACACACACACACACACACACACACACACAGTCTGACACATGCTCGGAGGCAGCTGTGTAAGAGAAACGTTTGTGGAGGACCTGCGTAGTGAACACACATAGCAGTCGTCTGCAGCTAAAATAACCACCACACACACGTGTGCGTGCACATGGCTCGACGTCTGAGAACGACATGGGTGAGAGGCTGAAACTGGAGAGGGCGAAAACAAGCAAGCCCAGACTGAAGGAGGAGGAGGAGGAGGAATACTGCACACATGGGGGAATATGAAACACACACTCACACACACTTCCTCTGCTGCTGCTTCCTGTTTGTGTCTATGCAGTGTTCGCCCAGATTTACTATCAGTTTGTGTGTGAAAAAAAATAGTGAGCAAATGTCAATGCTGAAGGTGAACATTTTAAAGTCAGAAATGGTTTTGAGTTCCGTTGGTAGGGCTCATGTTTTGAAGTTAACCGGACGTTTTGTCAGTAGCACAATGGAGGGTCTTTGAAAATCTCCGAAATGTCAGCATGAAATGTGTTTAAGTGAGTTTTATGGATCAAATGAGTGCATGTTGACATTTTACTTTCTCATTTAAAATGTTTACAGAACTTTCAAATGTGGAGAATCAACATTTATCCTCAGTGTGATTCAGGTTTTTATCATTGTAGGTTCCAAATGCATCTTGGGAAACTTGGAAGTATACATAAGTGGGAACGGTCACCATATTAATCATACTCTATATACTTGAGTTTGTACTGTATAGTATGAAGTGTACCATTTCAAACACAGCCTGTGCTGCAATATTAATCAAATAGTGATGAGGAGCAATCTTTTTTAGACTTCTGGGCAGCAACAGCAACACAGAGTGAATAATAGATCACTAATACACACACTTGCATGCTCGCTCGCTCTCTCTCTCTCTTTCTTGTGATGCTGCATTTTCTATTGATTTGCTCATCCTCACTAAAGGCTCTCCCTTTGCTTCTCCTTTCCACAAGCTCTTTCATCAGTTTTCTTCTCTATCCTCACTGCTGTTTGGACTCTTGTTCCATTTAAAAACCCTCAGAGTGGATCTGACAAATTAACCGTATCCAAGCTCACTTACCGTCAGAGAGGTGAAGGTCATGCACATGCCTCCGAAACCATTCAGCGCCAAGGCAAAGAAGATGAGAATGGATAGATCTGCAGAGAAAGGGGCGGATTAATGACAGGCACTGTGTTACTGCAGCATCAGAGGTATACAAAAGGAAAAGGAGGAACTATGTATAGTGTTGGGCATTGTTTGAATTGAACGATTCCGGTTCCTAACGATTCCCGATTGCAGTTCTTTTAAGAAGCATAGTCAAAAAAGTGTAAATGAGCTGCTAGCCAGAGGTCTTTCTGGATGAAATAGTCTGAACCTCTCCATTTATTTCAATCCCATAAATGTTTTAGGTTTTATGAACTTTATTAGGTATTTCTGACAGGGCTGTTTTCAACTAATATATAAATATCAAACCTATGAACTAGAATATTATTATTGTAAATCTATACAAATCAGAAACAGTTCTGCTGCACACTGTTCATGGTTGCACAGTAACGCAAACACTTCCGGTGGATTCTTCGTTGTTGGTGTTCGGCAGCTTCTTCTTCCGTTTGGTAAACTGGGTATGGAAAGTCGGAATCGAAATTTTTAATTTTGAACGGTTCCAGGAGAATCAGAAAGTTAGTCCAGGGACAATCAATACTCGATGCCCAACACTAGGAATGTATGTTATGCTGAGTGAGGGGACTTACTGCTGGGATCACTGGCTCCGTAGGCGATGAGGAGGCAGGAGAAAGCAAAGCAGCCACTGGGAACAAACCATCAACAGTGAGCAACAAATAAAGATTATCATCATCATCATCACTAACTGCACTATTCTTACCTTCCCAGAAGTCGCAGCTTCCTTGGCCCATATTTGTCCATGACGATGCCCAGAGGCAGAGTGATGGCCGACAGCAGGAAGGAACCTACAGTGAAGGCCAAGTTCAGCATCTCATCCTGTTCCTTGCAAATGGGCCAGTCCTTCATCATGAGGAACTCCTCAGGGGAGGAGGTGTTGGAGGCGTTCAAACTGGAACTGTTGTCTGAGGAAAGATTAAAAAAAAAGAAAAAAGTACACGATATCATGAGTCTGTTCAGTTAAGAAATTAAAGCGAATTCCATTGTCCTACCCTGACTCCCTCTTCCTTATTCCTGTTCCCTTCCCCCTCATTAAGGTGTAACACAGCATTCTCTTTTTATATTGTCTCTTTAATAAAGTTTTTCTTACCCTTCCATAGGGGGGGCTGGTAACATAGCTGTTGTGAAAAGATTACACTACATGTCGTCTGAAAAAAAGAACATCCCACCTCAAGTTAAGATATTTAATGGACACAATGAGCGTTAGATGTGTTGACGTACATAAAGACGTCAGACTCACTGACGGGGGTCGGGGGCAGTAAAAGTCAAGCTTTGTGCCTTGTGCAATGAACGGAACCCAAGTAGCAACATGTGCTGCACGACCCATCTCTGGATCCCCTCTCTTATTACTGCTTTACTAAATAACTATGAAAGTGATTTGCTATGTACTCAAGGAGGTAGTACAGCTGTGTGCATGTGTTTTGCATTATTCTTAAAATATTAAACCATTGTGAAATACAAACATTTGTCTGCAGCTGTAAAGAGGAATTGCATTTTCAACGTAGAATCTTGCATCACATGAATAAACACAATTACATATGTTTTTTTTATTATTCTGTACTTCGGTTTATTAAATCTGGTTGATTTCTAAACAGTAGAATAATTGACTCTGTGAATATTTGGGCCTGTAGATGCTATTTTCTCTCTTAGTCGTGTTGTGCCTGTGTAAATAATAAGGTTTGACCTGATTAAGGACGATTTAAAGGTCAAGTTAACAAACAAGAAGGAAAACAACAAAAAAATGTGTAAATAAGTACCATAAATAGTCCCAGTTTAGCCCCTGTCATCTGACAGAGGGAGGGGGGGAATTCTGCACCAGTTTGGACCAGTCGACCTCCTCCATCAGCGGAACATCCCCCTGAGTTCACACTGAGTCTATTTCTGACTTTGGCTCTTAAAGAGTGATTCCTGTGGTGGTCAGCAGACACACGACAATGACCACGCTCACCTTCACTTGTTTATGCTCAACTATGAAGACATCAGCTGTTAGCTCCCGCCTACTGAGGGGGAGGAGCTAATACAAGAACTTAGTCATGTTTTGCTTCCTTGAGTCGTTCCTGGTAGAAAGACGTCAACAGCAGCTAAAGTTTCAGGACTTGGACGTTGGAATAAAGAACAGACGTGCTAATCTTCATGTGGAGCAGTAGCGGGACATTGTGACATTAGTTCTTGGATCAGCAGCGGGTGCTGACGCTGGTGCTGCTGACGCTGGACTTAAAGGGATCCTCCACTGTTTTTACAAATGTGGCCTAAAACCTTTGAAATATCCTTATTAGGAGATCTACGCCTAACAAAATGCATTATTGTGCACCATAATCATTTTATCGTTATGAGCCTGTGCGCCACCATGTTGAAATGACATAATTGATAACGCTAATCACCCCTTGGAGTCCATTGAGTTCTATAGCAGTAAAGCATTCGGGATCATTTAGCAGCTTTTTCAGTCAAAATGACAAATGGTGCAGCTTTGGGTTGCTCTAAAAATCAGTAGAAATTTGAAAAAAAAGTTGATGTAAACCTCTTTTGTTTACCAAAATTTGATAAACTAGTCCCATTTTTAAAAGATAATAAAATGATAATGGTGCACAATAATGCATTTTGTTAGGCATAGATCTCCTAATAAGGACATTTCAAAGGTTTTAGGCCACATTTGTAAAAACAGTGGAGGATCCCTTTAAGTCCAGCGTCAGCAGCACCAGCGTCAGCACCCGCTGCTGATCCAAGAACTAATGTCACGATGTCCCGCTACTGCTCCACAAGTATTTATTGCTGACTGTTGGACTAATAGAAGGCAGCAGCAAGTGTCTCTCAGCGCTTCTGACTCCTGACTGCTGACTAATGACTAATGCAACGCCTGCAGCAAACTTTAGTCACTAATGGAGTTCTGTCCACACACTCACTGATAATAACTCCAGGGCAGAAGTTTGAGTCTTACTTCATCAAGAATCATAACGTCCACACCGACACAAAAAATTAGGGGTGGGGAAAAATATCAATTTGTGACAATATTAAAATTGTTATTTCTTAATTATTATTATTATTATTATTATTATTATTATTATTATTATTATTATTATTATTATTATTATTATTATTATTATGTTTTCTGTTTTTGGTGACAATATGAAACTTTAATATTTCTTAATTTATATTATTTTTATTGCTATAATTATTATCATTATGTTTGTATATGTGGTCATGGGTTAACGCTACATATTTTGAACTTTCTTGTGACATTGAAACACGTCAGGGCGACCGCCTTGTGATTGTTTTTTGGAACTCTGACTCGTATATAGTTTCTCGAGATGTATGAAAAAACTTTGGTTTTTGATAAGGAAAATAAAGGGGAAAAAGGTTGCATTAATTGTTACGATCAAATGCAATGATTTTGGATCGCAAACAAATCAGAATGGCAATATAATGAATTGGCACCATTCATGATCAAACGGAGTTGATACAAAAGCATGTTGTCTCAGCCCTAATAAAAAATCAATGTGCCTTCGTTGACAGGCCGTTTTCTCTAATAGGCTTTATTTTAACATAATAATGGACAATGTCAAACATTCCTCAAGTGTGTGAGCAGCTTTTTGTCCTTGAGTTAAGCCATTGTTTGCTTGTCAATGTACCTAAAGGACAGCTGATAATCAGAGCATTGGAACAATGTGCTAAGGGTGCAGCTTAAAATATACAGATGTGTCAGATACGGGTCCAACTCAAGGCTGTGGAAGTCAGATTCTGTATCTGCACAGCCTGAGAGGCGACATGGGAACACGCTTTCTCATACTTCACTGTATACATTGGCCAATGATGTCAGAGACCTGCTGTTTTGTTTAAAAACCAACTGTCAGTCAGACAATGGATGGCGTGTTTCTCTTTATGTGACACCTTTACCTGAGCAGAACCATCCCAGTGCCACTGTGATGTAACTAAGCTACAGAACACAGCTTTGTTTTATGCACAGGACATTCATTCATGTCAGACAAACAACTTAAGACTTTTGACATTGATCTGTTGACAGATGAAGACTTGAGCACTAAAGAGGACAATCTATAGCAGCAGCTTTTAAAATCACAAGAGCAACATCTTTTTGAACTAAGTCCAATGACCAACAGTGACCAACATATCTAGGTATTGAGTTACCAACCACTCACTTCTACATTGATTGGAGCCTAGCCCAGCATACTCAGAAACCAAGAGATCAGAAGCTGAAACTAAGTAAAAAAACCATTTAGGGAATTATGACCACGACTGCAGTTAGACTTACTGTTCAAAACAACGTCCTCTTTATATAACAATGTTTATATCTGAATGATCTTTGTAGATAACAGCTTAGAATAAGAAAACACGTGTATAGATCATACACAGACTCTGGCTGTGTTCGAAATGGTATGTTAATGTACTATTTATAATAAGTGTGAAATCAAAGTTAGTATGTAGTGCGTTCACATGAGGTAGTATAAAACGATTGAGTACGTGAGAAATACCCGGATGTATACTCTGGAGACATTTTTTAAGTATGCACGGTGGGCTCATTAGTCATACTCAACCGCCCCATGATGCATTGCGAGCGTAACGTAAAATTCTTCAGGTTGTAGGTTGTAATGTAAAATTCTTCAGGTTGTATGTTTGAAATGAGAAACTTGGAAGTATAGTTCAGTGGGAATGCTCATCGTCCTAATCCTCCTAATCATACTTGTATTTTGTATTGTATGTAGTAGACAGTATATACTAGTGATTCATCGGCCGGCCGATTTAATCGGCCGATTTTTGTGTGTTTTACATGTATCGGCACTGGCCGATGCGCACTGCTGCGTTTGCCGATCCATTTTGTATACAGAGCGGCTGCCTGAGGCTGCTCCGTGTTGCTGGAAACATAGGCTGTGGAGTGCAGAGCCCCTCCCCCCACTAGTAGAGCGTGAAGGAAGCTCTTGAACCCCAAAGGCAAGTTTTAAACTTTCAAAACATCTTTTAACTGTTTAACTTAGCTGACGTTGTTCCGTGGTTCCACGTGTTGTTGCAGTTGTATTTAACAAGCTGCTGGCTGGAGGTTGGGCGTGTGTGTGTGTTTCTCTCTCCCTCCCTCTCTGCGCTAATAAAGAGTCTTTAAAATGATGAGAAGCAGTTTACTACTTGTTTTGAATATTTATTCCTGTTAATGTTGATGCAATTTAGAACAGAAACTTGAACAGTTTGTTGCTTAATGCATATCTATCACATTATTTTCCTCTGCTAATTTATGTTCTGGGGTTGTGTTGGAATGGACTATTATTCATGGTTTCTTTTTGTGTTTAATACTATAATTATATATATTTATGCTCAATAATCCTGTTAATAAAATATATCTTCAGTCAGGCCAATTTTTGTCAAAGCTATTTTCAAGGCAAGGACGAACAGTTATCTTTCATATTATTTAAGCAGATGTCTCACTCTATTTTTTACTTGTTCTTGTTCTACATCACATGTTTTTAATATTTGTTAAATATTTTTTAATTGGTGTCGTTCTACCTCACCTTTGTTAATTTCAATAAATGTTCCTTTTTTTAAAATTGAGATTTGTAGCATTTGTTATCATCATTGTGTAATTTTTATGATGTAAATTGAGGGAGCAAAAGTAGTATCGGCTCCAAATATCGGCTCAAGAAAATCGTCAGTCCGTATCGGTCATTGGCTAAGGCTGATAGAAAAAAAATTGGTATCGGTATTGCCCCTCAAAAATCCATATCGGTCGATCCCTAGTATACTAGTCATTGAAAATTCCAGCAAGATTCTTTATGAATAGTATGTAAAGGTTTAATTTATTTAGATAAATAATAAATGAAACCATAACATACTCATTGAGTTAGTAGTGTATAGTACGGAGTGGGCCATTTCAAACACAGACTAACTGTTAGTGGAAGATGAAGTCCAACTGAAGAGTTGCACAGTCCCTGTAGAGATAATGTTGGCTTTCATCAGGACAAAAGAGACACTCATGGATCAAAGCCACTGACGAACCACCGTACGGCGCTGACCGTAGAGAACGAAGGGATGAATGCTCTCATTCACAGCCTTCTGATAAAACAACCATGAACCTCAGTGACGATGACGCCAACCAAACTGTCCTTTCACTCATTATGTAAGTTTATTTTCAGCTCACTGTAACACAGCACTTTTCTCACAGCTCAGATGATAAAGTATTTTTTTTGCTTGTTTTGTGTATTTTGGATTACTTCTGTATATCTCTTGTTGCTTTTGCAGGCACTTAGTGCGTTCAATTGTGTTTAATTTGTGTCTCTGTTGTCACGTGGTGTGTTTTATGAGTCATTTTCTGATTATTAAAATCTTTTTGTGCACTTTTGTTGACATGTTGTGTATTTTTGGAGTTAGTTGTGTATAATGTTGGACTTCAGGCTCCTTCCAACTTCTTGAATTAACATTTTAGAGAGATCTTTTTTAGACTGAGGGCCGCATGTGGTCCCCTGACCATCAGTTGCCCATGACTGGACTACATGCAAACTGTACAGACCTCTAAGGATAAAGATAAATGATGGTACTGACCTGGTCCTCTGCACAGGTAGGAGTAGAAACCCTCAGACTTGAGCATGATGAGCAGAGAGGACCATCCCAGCAGCACAGCAGAGAACAACAGGTTCTCTATGACCGCTGTGACCGCCATCCACCAGCGGCGAGAGAAGGCTGTGGCCAGCGTGGGAGCCATGGTGGCAGATCAGAGGTAGGAGTGATAACCTGAGAGGGTGGAGTGAGGCTGTGGGAGCCTGGCTATGATAACACAGAAAAAGAAGGAAAATGTACATGAATAAATGACAACTGTGTGTATAAAAAGGTCAGATATAGTATCTTAAATATATATGTTTACTCTAGGATTAACAGGCCAGGGTAGTTTTAGTTTCTTTGTCCTGGCTTCATGATGATGATGATGATGATGAGCCCACAAACAAACAACAGCTGAGGTTTTCAAGAAGTAGCCCCTCCCATCCCGCCCACCAACATATCTGATTGGTTAGACATAATTATAGGTCCTTTCTGATTGGCTACTAGTGACACATTGCCTAAAGCAGCTCCACGTGAGTGAATGATCAGTGGGAATTAAAGAACTGTATGAAAACAAGGGGGAAACCCGTTAATTTATCAAAACTGTGCATCTTATTAAGGCTAGAACCTCCTGATAATTTCAGATAAAAACCTAATGGATTTCATCTTTGCAGAGATAAAAACAAAAAAAAAGAGTTTTAAAAACAACATGTTTACGTGTTTATGATTCATGTAAAAAAAAAAAAAAAAAAAAGTACATTTTTGGTTGAATACAAAGCCAACGTATGTGCAGAAACTGCCAGTGCGTGTGAAAGCATCGCGAGCTCGAGCTGGTTAGAACCAGAGCCGCGCAAGACTTTTTAGTTCGGATGTGCGCGCGCACATTTAGTCCAACTTTAGATCAAAATATTCCGAGATGAAATAATCCACAACATGCAAACATAGCGATATATTTAATAATCTACCGAAATGTCAAGTTAGCTGACATTAAATATTATTGAGCGATTTAGTGCCTAGAAAGTTTATTCAGAAATAATAATAATAATAAAAATACATGTTCAGGTCGATAAATACTGATTCACAAAGTATGCACTGTGGTTCTTTATGACAAATAAAACAGATGACAATGATAACCTATAATGCAAACACATTTACACATAAACACATTTCCTTTGTGTGTTTCTGGTGTGTTTTATATGATGCTGACAGCAGCTCAGACTCAGAGCAGGAGAACAAAGACACAAAGTAAATCAGTGAGGATGAAAACTGGCTCTGGAACTGGTCTGAACTGGACTGAAATCATCCGCACAACACCCCCTCCCTCCTCCTCCTCCTCCTCACCTACCAGATCTGCATCTCCAACCTCCTCCCGTCAAGTTCACTTTAACACAACAATAGCGTGCATGTGTTTCTTTCAAAATAAGACTACAGGACGACACTTGTAAAAACTATTTGGCAAAAATATATATAAATATTCCCATCTTTTTTATTTACTGGTGCTAAAAAACAACAGCATCACCTTCCAGTTCCATGCAACGCGATCTGTTGACAACTGTGCACATTTAGTTGTGCTTTTATTTTTGAAAACTAACCGGATTTTTGTTGTTTTTTTTTGCAGCTATTGACGCTGATCTGCGCTCAGCTGTTCAGTATCAACAGAATAAAAGAGTTCTCATCATTGGGTTGAGAAACAAAGACTGTGCTGTGTTTTCTCTGACTGTCACAAAGCAAAAAAACATCTGATATTAACTTTGAAACTGTGTCGAGTGAATGTGAAAGTGTGCCTGAATAAACACATAGATGATGTAAAATAAATCTAAGGGTTCTCTGTGTGTGTTTGTGGATCAATGGACCAGGACTTAAGGCTGCTGAGCGGTGATGGAGCTCCACTTATGGACAAAGAGTCACACAAAGGAGGGAGAGAGGGAGGGAAGGGACAAACACTGCTGTGTCGGTAACATCCCGGTGTTCAGCATCATCCTCTACCGCAGGCAGCCTCACCTGAGTCCGTTCGTCCGCTCGCGTCTCTTCCTCGGCGGTGACTGACAGTTGGTGTCCGGGACAGAGTCGCAGGTCAGCGGGGAGCTTCAGGTGCTGGTCTCGGTCTCAGGGTTCACCTGGATGACTCGTCCTTAGAGTGTTTGAACAACTTGTTCTTGTCTTCATCGCTCTTTGCGCCTGTTTTATAACAGCGCAGCAGCGACGCACAAACAACAGCGGCTTCCTATTGGTCCGCGCCTGAGCTAGAGACCGACGGCAGCCAATCAGAGCCCAGCAATGCCAGAGGTATCTGTTCAGAGAAATAGTTGGAGACGCTTTTGATCCGGTTTGGGACTGGTGACCATCACACACACACACACACACACGCACACGCACGCACGCACGCACGCACACACACACACACACACACACACACACACACACACACACACACACACACACACACACACACACACACACACACACACACCCGCACACACACACACAAGCATATTGTACATATACAGCAACAACAACAACATCACAAAATGTGTCAAAAACAGGCAGCGGCACAAATAATGACCGTATATGGTGTTAATGTGTTAATGACGAGTCTGTGCGACTAATAAACAGCTCAGGAAACCCTCTGCACTGAAAAGGATCAACAGTGTCTATCACACAGACCTCTGTCTGTCTGTCTGTCTGTCTGTCTGTCTGTCTGTCTCTCTGTCTGCTAACACTGCTATAATCTATAGTCTAGATCAGAGTTTCTCAATTGGGGGTACGTGTACCCCTAGGGGTACGCGATGGCACTACAGGGGGTACTTGAGAGAGAGAGCAAGAGGAAAATTAACAAATGAAATCATTACAAAGATTGGGTTTTTATAAGGTTTATTTTTAGTTAAGAAATTATAATCACAGTGAATATTACCAGCAACTCACACAACGACAGCAAAAACACACAACGAAAGAAAAAAAATACATGAATAATAAAAAGAACAGACAAACAACAACAAAATACACAAAATAACACAAAAAACACATGAACTAGGAGAGAAAGATACTTACTATTACCAGTAACACACAAAACGACAACAAAAACCGCACTAAATGAGAGAAATACACACAAGATCACTACAAAATACACAAATATAACAAACAACCAAACAACACCAATAACACACACACACCAAGGGACAATAATTAAAAAAAACCAACAACACACAAAAACGACAACAAAAATACTGTTTCTTTCCAATTATTTAGAAGAAGAGATTCTTAAATACGCGTTTTATTATCACTCGTTCATTCCATCATTATGCACTGTAATTGTTTTTAAGTAGTTTTCTGTTGTAGTCGGACAAAGGCAGTACTTGAAAAAAGTTTGGGAACCACTCCTACAGCTCTAGAGTATGGAAAGCTGATTGAGCATATATTAGATATCAAAGCACAGTTTCCAATACTAGTGAGGTCTTTGACTGCACTAGTTGACTAGTAGAACACTGAAACATGGACTAGTAAACTAGTAGAAAGGAAAAATCCCTAGGAAACTGAGCTTTGATATCAAACATCTCTAATCCAATCAGCTTTAGAGTTTATTCCATAGTCTACTCTCTACTCAGTGTGAGCCGTTGATCCATCATCTTCACGATATGTGACGACACCCTGTTTACTCTCACCCTCTCACTAAAGGGTGTGATTCCTAGAAGTACAGCAGCAGAGCAGAGCACAGTTCACGTTGGTTCATTGAGCTGCAAAACAACTGCGAGCAGAAAAACACATGTAGGAGAAAGTGAAAGGGGGACACCCAGTGGTCAACATCAGTACTACAAGTTTATTTATAGAAGCTAAAATATGACTCATTTACAGAAGCGTAGAGCTGCTACAAAGAAAATAGTCTTTTGGATTATGATATTGTACAAACAATACATTATCTCATTTGTACAATATATCATTCTTGTACAATATAATTACATTATATTATATAACTTGCTTTGAGGAGCATTGGACTCCTTTTATAAATGCATTAAATCTTAATTTTTAGCCTGATGATCTAGCATGCAAGCCACTGCCTGCACCCCACTTTACTAACACTAATCTTACTGTGGCCTGGCCCTCCCTGGGCTTGTGGGGGGGCTTTGGCCTGGGTGGATTGGGTGGGGTGCCAGGGTGTCCGGGTGCCTCTGCGTGGGGGCGTGCTGCCCCTCTGGATGTACTCGTGGTCCCCGAGCTGTTTGGTAGTGCTTTCCTGCCCCCTCCGTGCACATGTGGGTGGGCCCTGGGCTGGGCCTGCGTGTTTCTCTGCCGCTCTTTCCTCTTGCTCTCTTTCTTGCTGTCCCGTCCTCCCCCCAAACTCCTCCTTCGCTCTTGCGCCTGCTCTCCTGGTTGGTTGGGTGGTGGGGGACTCCTCTCGGTTTGGGATGGGGGGGTGGGCGCGCTGGGTAGGTTTGCTTGGGGGTGTACCTGTCGGGGGGCCTAGGGTGGTGGGGTCCGTGGCTCGGGGCCGGGAGTGGCTCTGGGGCTTGCTACTGCTCGGAGGCTGCTCCTGCATCCTGTGCGTCACCCTGTGGCTTGTGATAACCGGTGGGCAGCGGGCCCTGTCCGTCCGGGGCTGTGTGATCCTGCTGGATGGTGGCTGGTTCTTGGATTGGGAAGGGGGGGGGGGGGGGGGGGGGGGGGGGGGGGGGGGGCTCTCCCTGGGGACTTTTGCCCAGAGGTTCGCCCACAGGGGTTCCCGTGCTGGGGGGGATACCCCTTGGGGCCCAGCGGACTCGGCCCCCTGGTAGGGCCGATCTTGGGGGGAATCTTCCAGGGCGGGCGGTGCGGGCCGCGCCCTTGCATACCTGTGCAGGGCTGGGGTCTGCGACTCTGCCGCCTTGGGTCTGTACGCGTCGCATACTGATATGATGGTCTGACTGGGGCCCTTGGGGGGCGTCCTGACTTTGACAATAACTAAGGCTCATCATGTGCAATAATCATGCTGTCTAATCAGCATCTTGATAAGTCAAACCTGTGAGGTGGGATGGATTATCTCTGCAAAGGAGAAGTGTTCACTAACACAGATTTAGAAAGATTTGTGAACAATATTTGTGAGAAATAGGTCTTTAGTGTATATAGAAAATGTTCTAGATTTTCAGCTTATAAAAAATGAGAGCAAAAACAAGTGTTGCATTTATATTTTTTTCAGTGTATATATAATATATATGTTATCATTTATATATACATATTATATATATAAATTGTTACATGTGCAAACATTATTTAACACTTGAAATGAATTTCTTTAATCTATAAAGCTAGTGGCAATCACACATATCTCATCCAAATAATTTTAACAGAATCAGGTTAAATATATTTTAGTTTAATATCTGTCTAATTAATTTATTCTTACTTTTATTTTTCCTTCATGTCACTCTTAAGTTCCTCTTTTGGAGAAAGTGCATTCTCATTCAGAACAGGTCTAGTAAGAAGCCCTTGAAGCTTGTGTTGATCACATTTGACCCCGTGACCCCTGATCTCACCAGCCCCAGTGTTCCTTTATAAAATGCTCTATTTATGCAGGCTTTAAACCCAAACTGTGTATTATAAGCACAAACCTCCTGTTTTTAAACTTTCTCTGGCTAAATACCTAAGATCATACTTGATATTTTTGTTGATCTTTACACCAATACATGTTAACCATATTTTAAAACTACAAACCACAACATAGGCCTTTTTGCAGCTGGTAAACAAAAATATATATATTTACACAAAAATAGCTGCTTAAATATCCATGTTTTACTGTAATGTGCAGTTTTTTGGGTGAAAACAATAACAAGAGAGTGTGGTTAGCAAAAAAAAAAAATCGCTTTAGTGATCACTGACACGCCCACTCATGAAGGCGCCAAAACAGCCTGTTTTTAGAAGTCATTACAAAAAACTTTTCAGAGGGCTTAAAGTCCAGAAAACAGGTGAGTTTGAGAAAATAAACTACTAATACTATGTTGTTGGGGTGGATGAAAAACAGCATAATACTAGACCTTAAAATAAACCTGACAGACAAAAACGTGTGTATTTCTTTGTCATCTTTTCCTGCTTTGTTACCACATTTAACTCTCTTATTATCATAAAATATTACCAACACATTTTATCCTCAGGGTCAATCTGACCCCAGGGATATTTACCTCCAGAAAATGATTTTCAAAAAATTGTTGACCAAGTTTTTGTGTCAGGCACTTTGTTTATTTGTTGAATACATAAATAACCCATTGATATTGAAACATGACCTGTTCTCTAGCGCCACCATCAGGCCAAACTTCTAAGTTAGAATTAGTTTATCTTGAATAGTTTTTATCCAAATCTTCTCAAATTTACTAACAACTTGAATGACCACATGAGTTTGAACCCTATTGTTTGGGGTGATGATATATCTTTTTCTGCAGCGCCACCATCAGGTCAACTATTGTTTTTTTAAATGATAAACATTGAATGTGGTCATTGTGACCCCAAGGCTAGCAGGAGGGTTAATGTAGCTGAAACATTAAAGTCTGGTTATTGTTATCTAAGGGAAAAGGCAGAAACATTATCTCATGTTATCAAAATAGCGTTGACACCAAAGTGAAAACAAAAAAAAAACACTCTCCGGTTATCCATATTTTATGACTTTATTTCTTTAAATCTTAGGTCTAGTATCTTTTTAGTGAGTTGGCAAATTATACATTGGTACTTTATGCAAACAGTAAGACTAGGCTGTCAGGAGGAGTGCATCCAACAGTCAGAGAACAAAGATGTTGGTTTGAATGAAGCGTACACACAGTCAGAGGGAGAAACACATCATATATTGCTATCAAATACAAGGCACATGAACAAACCTGGATTTACCAGCACAAGCTTTTATTCAACCCCAAACAGGCTTCACATCATCAAACTTTACTTGGTTTTAATGTTTTCTATATAACACAGAGGCACAAACTGTACAAATACACCTCCCCCGAAAAATAAACCTACGATTCAGAGTTTCAATAAAAATAGGAATAATTATTATACAATGGAAATAATCTTTGGTGAGAGCTGCAGCCGTAGGTCCTAACCAACGTTATGTGGATTTGAGACGTATGTGTGCACGTGTGTGTGTGTGCTCTGGAGGTCCTCGAAAAATGTTTGATGACATAACTTTTCCCCTGCCTCACCTGCATGTGAGAAACAGTTAAAGGTCAGAGGTCAGGGTAAGACTGAGGAGTCCATCAATCAAATGAAGAACTTTATATAATACACAGTGATGTGCACCGGGAGGTCAGGGTGTCCTAAATAACATTTAATTCAACTATGTGGCAGTTTATTCAAAGCAAACAGAGCAGCAGAGGAAGGCTGTAAGACAATAGTGTATCAGGTTGGTTGCTATGGAGACTTCCTGCTCAGCTTTAACAATATTGCAATATTTTATTCATCTGATTGGGTTTTATTGTGTAATGAAATAAAAACCAAAAAAAAAAAAAACATGCTTTTAATGTTTTGCATAAGTCAGTCAGTTTTGGCCTTTCTCTGACCATCACTAAAAGACTTAACTCACAACTATAAATTAGTATTACAAAACCAGACAGGATCAAAACAAAAGAATGTGCTTTTTATTTTTCAAAAAATAAGAAAGAGAGGGAAAAAATGAAAAAAGGGGGAAAAAGTGAGAAAAAATTTGAAAATAAATTAAATAAAATTAAAAAAGTGAAGAAAACCCCCCCAAAAAACAAATGCCCTTTTTAAATTGTATTAATCTGAGTGTGTTTTGTTTTATGTTGGAACAAAAAACATTAAAAAAAATAAATAAACAATGCTCCCTGGCCTTTTTAAGAAGAAAAAAAAGAACAAAAATTAAAAAAGGGGGAATTTAAAAAAAAAAAAAAACTGGAAAGAAAATTGAAGAAACCCCCAAAAGAAATGCCCCTTTTAAATTTGAAGCAAAGAAGATTTATCAATGTTTTTTTAGCCTCACGTCTAATATGGGAATGTTGACACTGGATGGGATTAGTGAGCAGTGGTGAGAGAAGGTCAGCAGGGCTGAGAAGTTGGCCAGTGTTCCTCCAGTTATGCAAAGATCAGCCTGAGGATGATGTTGCTTTATACTTCCGTCACAAAAAACCTTTAAAATCTTCAATCGTGGCAGTTATTGGACTGAAAGGCCCAGCATAAGCCATGGAGGCTAACAATAGCTTAGCTGTGTTCTTACTATTCCCTTCACATCACCTACATCCAAAAAACTTTGCACTTTTACCCTGTTTCTGCTTCACTCTGTAGTGACTTCCTTCCTACAGTAAGAACAATGTTTGTAAAATAGTCTCCAGTAGTTGATCCAGTACAGAACGTTACCATCAACAGATTCAACACCACCATTAAACCACCTCACTCAATCAAACAGAAAACCTCACTGTGAGCCACCTGCACCACCAGCCTCACTGTGAGCCACCTGCACCACCAGCCTCACTGTGAGCCACCTGCACCACCAGCCTCACTGTGAGCCACCTGCACCACTAGCCTCAGTGTGAGCCACCTGCACCACCAGCCTCACTGTGAGCCACCTGCACCACCAGCCTCACTGTGAGCCACCTGCACCACCAGCCTCACTGTGAGCCACCTGCACCACCAGCCTCACTGTGAGCCACCTGCACCACTAGCCTCAGTGTGAGCCACCTGCACCACCAGCCTCATCCCAACACGTTTATCTGTTAGCATTAAAAGTCAAGAAGATCCATCAGTCAAAAAGAAGAAGGTGGAGACAGCCCTCTCCTCTCATCGTTTTCTTGGTCATGTTCCCAATAAAGCACAAAATAAACAAGCACGGCGGAAAAAAATGCACCAAAATCATCTGTTATTCCTTGGCCTCTTAATATAAAATCACAATGTTCAAACAGCAACAGTATTAATCTAAAAATATCATATTTAAACATAAATATATCAATTAGTTATGCTGGACATTTTTTGTTTTTTTTTAATTTGGAAGCACATGTCACTTGAAAAAGTGACAGCTGGCATCTGATTGGCTGAGGCAGAGTGAGGTCTGCAGTCAGGTGATTGGACAATGAAAGCGTTGGAGGGAGTGGAGATCATCTGGAGTTGAGTCTGGGAGCCGTCTGAAAGAAACCAGGAGGAGGGAAAAGTTATGATGGACGAGTACGAGATGAAAGGACACAAGAACAAAAGCCTTGGACTCTCATTGGTTAAACCTATATATAAACTATCAGTTTCTATTGGTTGTTGAATTCCATAAGTGAACGGAGGAATCGTTGGTTATTGAAATCAAATACACAGACTTCCCACCTAAGCATTTGTAATTTGGCACCAGCATCCATGGTTGGAGTCAATTATAACTGAAAAAAAGATATGTTGATGTTGTAATCATAATTGAATTGTAATTGAGTTCAGATAATTGACTTTGTATTTGTAATTGACATTCTATCAAAATTGTCAACTATAATTTAATTGAACGCAAAACTGAGGAACCATTTTAGATACATATGTAATTATAATAATACATTTCATATCAAGATTTGCCACCACCTGCCAGTTCTCTTCAGGATCATTTTATCATTTAAAAGAATGGAGGGTTATACTGGCAGAAAAAAAGGCTCAGACACAAACATGTTCATTGATTAGGAAGCCTAACAAGGTCACTAAGAGAAAAAAACTACTTTAGATGATAGATAATATATTTTAGTGTAATTTACAGCTGATTTAAGACGTGTCAACACCCACCCGTTATCATAAGAGATTCTAACAGAAAGCTAACACTAGAGGAAAGTTACGTTTTATGGGTTTGTTTATTTGAGGTTCGGTAATTGTTAATAATTAAACTTGAACTTTAGTAAATGAGTACGTAATTGTAATTGACTTACAGGCGGAAAATAATAATTGTAATTTCAATTGTAATTGGAAAAAAATTCCAATCACTGTAATCCTAATTAAGTTGTAATTGAACACTGATAATTGAAGATGCAATTGTAATTGAAAAATGTAGGTAAACCCAACCCTGGAGCATCATTAATTGACCTCAGACCCTGTCTAACATTGGACCAAACACAAAGAAAATCAGGCTGTTTTTGTTCTGATTGTTCCCCTTCCTGAACAAAGGCAAACACTAGATTATTTCATGTCTCAAAAGATTATCCTATCAGATGATCCTGTGCTCTCAAGTTTGTTCTGATAACCTGCTCTGAAACGGGTTGATGTCAACAATTGTAAATATTAAACTTGCTCAATATTTATGGCCAAAACTCCTTGTGTGTGTGTGTGTGTGTGTGTGTGTGTGTGGGTGTGTGTAAAAAGCCGGAGACTCGTGACCTCATTAGCCAATCAAGAAACACCTGACTAAGAAACACGTAATGCTGCGTTCAAGGCAACTGGAAAATTGGCATTTCCCAGTTGAAAGTTATATACTATTAAATACTTTAACACAGTGGTTCTCAAACGTTTTCGGGTCGTGATCCCATTTTCATATCACAAATTTCTGGTGACCTCAGAGACATTTTTTTTCAAGAATTTGTTTTTGATTACGTTTGTTATACTGTGTTACAAATATAGTAGATGTGCCAGCTCAGACACTGTTACAATGAATCTATCTATAAATACAAGGAACGTCTACGTGTGTGTGTGTGTGGAGCGAATATCTACATGACGCAATTGCACACACACACACACACACACACACACACACACACACACACACACACACACACACACACACACACACACACACACACACACACACACACACACACACACACACACACACACACACACACACACACACACACACACACACACACACACGGGTGCATGCGTGTAGCTGATGTACGTGTGTGTGTGAGAGTGAGCCCACAGATGGACGAACCCCCACTATATGAATACATACTTCTGACGGGCACTGTAGTAGTTTGATTTGAGAATGTGAAAGTGTAGAATACAGTTTGACATTTTGTGTTAATTAAATAATAATAATAATAAAAAAACAAAAATTTAATTTTAATCAGTAATTGTGTTGTATTTTGTTGTTATTTGCCATTTCAGGCGACGCCATTTTAATCCCAGGTGACCCCACATAGGGTCACAACCCCAAGGTTGAAAGAACCTGTTTTACCAAGTCGGAGCTCCAACTTCAGGTGGCGTTCGAAGTTACTTCCCTGTTTCCACGTTGTTTGGAATGCAGCATTACATCATGTTGTGTGTGTGTTTTAATGGAACATTTCCTACACACTTGCTAGAGTAAATAGAAGATTATTCAAACTCACCACAGACAAATGTCCATTCTTTGCTTTGGCCACCAGTAGTTCTGATCCAGGTGTGAAGTCTATGATCCCCTCTTTACCCTGAGCTGCTGTAAACGTTATACTGGGGGAGGAACAGAGGTCAAAGGTCAGAGGGAGCTGTAGATTATTCATTAACTAGTTTAATGTCCCCTTGTGCTGTATATGTGGAGCTCACCTGCCCTGATTGATGTTGATGACGTTGACTTTGTCACCACAGATGGCGAGTTTTGTCAGGGTCTCGATCACATGGTCGCTCTGCAGAACTACATCTCCCTGACAGGAAACACCACAAACCAGGGTTGGGGTCAATTACATTTTTAAATTACAATTACGTCTTCAAATATCCTTGTTGAATTACAACTCAGTTACGATTACTTTAACTAGCAATTTTTCCAATTACAATTATTATTTTCCCCTAAAAGTTTACATTTAAATGCATAAGCGTTTTTTTTTTTTTTTTTTTTTTCAAATTCCTTGTTTTCCACATACATTTTTTTAAAATTTAGGGTTTTTTTTTTTTAGAAATATTAATCAACTTTTTCAGAAAATGTGTTTTTAACTCATGTGAGGAAACAAAATAAATACTAATAAATAAACCAACTTTAAATGATCCTGATGACATCATTCCAGACCGTAATGTTTAAACAAATATAAATGAACAAAGTTATTATTAATCTACAATGTTTCAGACTCGATGATCTCGTCCACAACAACAGAACAACTTTTCCCACGGATCTTCTGGAGCTCTGACGAGATGTTGTTTAAACGCTCTGAGCAGGTGAAACTGATTAAAGCTGACTCATGTTTTCACAGAGCTCAGCAGCGCTACATGAAAACCGGACGAAGCTCCACAGACACGTTAAAGTTAAGCGGGCACAGGTCGGCTCTGATTTAGGAATCAGTGATGATTAGCATAGTTTTTTCTTGGTAGTTTAGACAGTGTTTATTGCAGTTTAGACTGTGTTGAAGCAGCCAGGACGGGAGTGGGGCGGGCGATGCACCATAATGAGCCGTCCCAAAACATTTCCACATACACAAATGTCCTTTCCCTCACGGTGATGACGTTTCAACCCGATTCTGTCCATTTCCGCGTTCAGTGATAGATTCCGTTTTCATTGGTCAATTCCATGTTTCCGTTAACGTACATTTCATAGGGCCCTAGTGTAGTTGTTGTTAGCGCACTCAACTGAGGGGGAATTGAGACTCGCTGCAGCGCATACAAGCGTGTGTCCTGTAACCATCTCTGATTGGCCAACAGCCCAGGAAGGCAGTTCTCAGCATTTCTGATTGGTGAACATATATATCACTGAAATAATGGCAACGGAAGAAAAAACCTCAGCGTCTGAGGTTACGTTATCGCAGTAGTGAAAACCTTAATGTCAGTGCGATTAAGGTTAATCGTTCAGCCTTACTTCCTTATTAATGAAAACATTGGTTTTCATATTTTTGGTGTGGGCATCTGAGGATTTTTTCTGTCAGTATGTCCCTCAATTACATTTTTAATGGTAAAATGATTCTCAAGAAAACTGATATTAAGTTGATATGAAACATAATTGAATAATTGTTACCAAAGTAGGCCAATGTCTAAGACATAGAACTATAACATGGTTCCCATGTTTTATTTATTTTATTTATTCGTTTATTTGATATGGACATAACAACTGCATTGGACAAACCAGATACATTGTTTTCAGTGTTATAGCAAAACTGCTAATTTGCAACACCTGTCCATAGGAGGCAACACATTTCACAATACACAATGCAATACAATACACATTACACTATTTAAAAGGTAAACAATACACATCAGGATACATTTCATAAAGCGTTACCATGTGAGTAGCTTTGACTTGACTTCAGCCATTGTTTCAGACCTCTGTAAAACCTGTTCATGTCAGTCTGCAGTTTTAAATCAGTGGGCAGAGAGTTCCACAGGCTGGATCCATTAAAAGAGAAACTGGACTGTCCAAAAGATTTTGTAAATTTTGGGAGAACACAGTCCCCACTGACCGAGGCTCTGGTGTTGGGTCTACGGGAGTCCTGACGCCGAACAATGAGAGCTGAGAACAGCGGCGACACATGACTGTTCAAACATTTAAAGACCAATTTCAGAGTACTAAAATTTATAAAGTTTTCGAAAGTAAAAAGATTATGTCTATGAATGATGTCACAGTAATGCCATCTCATAGGTTTTCTATCAAATACCTTGACTGCCTGTTTGTACAATGAAACAACTGGCTTGAGTGTGGACGGGGAGAATTACATTGTAAATGACAGTTTTTATAGAATTTTCATGCCAATTACAATTACAAAGAATCTCCATCTCAATTACAATTAAATTATGATTACAACAGCAACATATTTTTTTCAATTACGGTAACAAATATAATTATGTCATAGTTGTAATTATTTATCAATTACTTTAAAAAAAAAAATAAATTACTTATCAATTACAATTATATTTGACCCTAACCCTTACACACACCAGCCAACATGTGGTCATTTACCTTCTGTTTGTTGTCATCACTGGGCACGTGCAGAACAAACAGACCATCGCTGAGAGAGCTGACAGAGACTCCTGCAGAGGAGGAAGTACAGATGATGAACACAAACATCTCCAGTAAACCTCACACTAATGTCCTGTCTCCGTCTCTAACCTTTCAGAGCTGCGTAGTCGATGCGCTGCTTGAGTTTTCCCTCCTCTGTGACGATGGCGCTACTTCCTGTTAGCAGCAGCTGGCGGGGGCGGGCCTTGTAGCCCTTCCTGTCGTATTTAGTGACTGGCACGGCGTACTGATGAGCACAGAGAGAAAAGTCAATGACTCACAGTAAGAGTGAATCCTGCAGCGCTTTAACTCCACTGACCTTTATCTTCTCACTGCCCAGAGCCTGCACCACCTTAGGGTTGATGTCCTCTCCATCTGAACCAGAACATGCAGAGATGTTAGACAGCTCTATATGAACGCTGGATCTGCACTAGGGTTTATCTTACTGAGCCTCGTGCTGACAAAGAGCTTGGGCACGCTCTGTGGGTAGTTGTCCTTCTTGTCCTTGAACATCTCACTGGCCACCATCTTCTGCTCCAACTGGTCCAACACAATTCACAGTTGCCACAGTTACATAATGTTTTTACATTTGGGATTAAATAACTATGAATGAAAGTGTTCTGCTTTGTGTTTACATAGAAATAGTAATTCCGAATGGAGGTGTACATGGAAACAGGTTTATTCTGCTTTATTCAATTGTGCTTTAGGTTTGGGGGTTGGGCAGGGTTCTGATTGGACAGGGGCAAATTATTACACGGAAGTCAAGGAAACTTCAAAGGGAACATCAAAGTGATCAGCAGATGCCTCTGATGAAGACAGGCAGCTGTCAGTCGAAACATGTCAGGAGATGAAAGTGGACACTTTTTATGAATAAATGAAACTTTAACATGTTATTCAAAATGGGGACAAAAACAATCTTGCTGCAATTATTGTGACATATTTACGTCTACCAGAAGAAAAAACACAAAACAAACCTTTTATTTTCTGTTACAACTTAGACCACATAAAGAGAAATATTTTCATTTTTATTGTACTTTTGAAGCAGCAGCTCAACAATAACACACTGTGTCCCGATCCGATATCGGATATCGGTCCGATATTAGCCAGAAAACAAATAACAGATATCGGATTCAAATTTCCGGACTTTCCGATTTTTTATTTTTTTTTTATTTTATTAAATTGTTGAATACTGTAGATCTTATGTTGAAGGTTAAAAATTATGGAACCAATTGGTTAAAATAAATGGGTCAGTTTTACTCATACCTACTGTTGCTGACTATTGTTTTCTATTTAAATAACATCACTTGATCAAGCCTTTTTCTAACATTACACACTTCAAAATAAGTAATTATTATATTTTAATTAAAAAAAGAGAATTTTTTTTTTTTTTTAATTTAAAAAATTAAAAGTATCTATGATTCAAACTGATATCGGATCAATATCGGTATCGGCCGATACGCAAGGCTGTAATATCGGTATCATATCGGAAATGAAAAAGTTGTATCGGGACATCCGTAAAGATAGACGAGCGTTCTTTGGCCAATCAAACCCAGCGGTTAATGCAACAGCTGCTCTACCTCCATCTACAGGATGTTGAGTGGAATGTCGGTGAATGTCCACATGTTTACACTTTATAATATCCATGTCTTCTAAAGTTCTTACTAAATAAATAGTCTCGACTCCAATCCAACGCTTGCTTTGGGGCCATCCTGGATTATGTCTTCACCAGCGCGTCATCGCAATGAGACAAGCATGTGCAGAACGACCAGAATTAATTTAAAGCAGGATTAAACATTTACAAGAATGATTCAATACGTGATTAAAATCTATATAAACCAGCCACTTACTTCAGATTGAAGTTTAATTCGGAATGGCCATTTTCATTTGGAATAAGGTGTTTACGAAGTCATTTTTAACCTTTTTTTAAAGAGGATTTAACTTTTATTTTCAAATAAAGGGAAATTAAAGCTCTCAAGTAAACATAGCCAGTGAAGCCAACGATAAAGCAGGAAAAGGCCCGAGAATCCGAGCTCCTCACCTGATGTTTCCACTCAGGACTGATCTTCTTACAGTAACTCCACACCATGTTCTGCATGCACAGCGTGCGCAGATGCTCAGAGGCCTGAAGACATAAGAGTGAGTTCACAGAATGAACATATTTTAATCCTCTGGTTTTTAAAAGCTGCAACACATAATGTTACTTTCATCCACTCCATGTTCCCACCTCAGCGAGTGCAGCAGGAGGTGTGGGCCAGCTCTTGTCTAGAACGTTCTTGGGCAGGTTCCTGTGGAGGTTCATCAGGAAGGAGTAACGCACATAATCCAAGAAGTACTCGTTCTCTGGACAGCGCTCCTTGTGGCGGTAGATGAAGCCTTTGATGAACCTGAAGAAACAAAAATGCAACACAATCAGGTTGGATGCTCTGTTTCATGAAAAGTCTTTGGATGGATGAATAAATGGATGGTCTAACCTGCGTACGGTATCAACTGCTTGTCTCCTGCGCTGCGCCCTCCTCCTGGCTAGGACCCCCCTCCAACACGCCTGCATTGTAATAGCTAGAAGAAGAAGAAGAAGAAGAAGAAGAACAAGAAGAAGAAGAAGAAGAAGAACAAGAAGAACAAGAAGAACAAGAAGAACAAGAACAAGAACAAGAACAAGAACAAGAAGAAGAACAAGAACAAGAACAAGAACAAGAACAAGAAGAAAAAGAAGAAGAAGAAGAAGAAGAAGAAGAAGAGGCGATTATCTTATGGGTCATTCCATGTAATTTCAACAAATGGCCCACACAACCCGGTCTCACAAGATTCTAAAATTTTTACCAATTGTTCCGTGATTTTTCAATCGGCACGCTGCACATTTTTTAGTTATATTGGATGAACACTTTTTGAGATATGAACAATTTAGTGAGGGGGGTATGTGTCGATTTTCGTGCGTCCTTATTTTTCTTCTATCTTTAGCTTCCAATATCTCAGGAACTACATCACATAGGAAACTGAACTGACATGCCAACCCCTCAAAACTGGGAAAAAGCTTGTCAGGGTTTGGGTCTGGAACACGTTTGGTCCTTCACTAAACAACTTAGCATATGCCTCAGATTCCTGTAATTTGATCAGCTTTGAGCTATGACCATAGACTGTTCATATCACTAATGATTAGTCACATATATGCATTGGTTATTGGGTGACAGCCTCTTGAAATCCGAAAATATACTTTTATACTGATTAACTTATTATTCCGACAGACTTTTAGTATATGTTGTTTTTATGATAACTGTGGCTTGAAAATTTAAAGTGTACTTGAATGCTGTACAATGACAATAAAAGGATTCTATTCTTCCATTTGCATTGGCCCATTACTGTCTGTGTGAATGTAAGAACAAAATCCGATCTCTGTTTTAATTAATAGTATAAAGGTTACTCTTTCTTGGAAAACAATTCTTCTTTATACAACTTCTTTAATTTTGTTTTGGACTCCATTTTTGGATTATGTCACCAATTCTTTACATGAGACGATTGTAGTTGGCCTCTGTGTCTTATAATTATTTACTGATTAGTTTTTCACTAGTAACATAAAACAAAAAAACTAAAAAAACTATTGCATCAAAAAAAACATTTCTGTTTGAAATCATAATATATTTTATTCTCTTTTTTGGGGTGTTATCCCTTCAAAATACATAAATGTATATCTATCATAATTATCATAACAGTAATTGACAGTATTCATCCAATAAAATTAAAAATGTACACTAGTATTGCATACTCACTGAACAATTGGTAACAATTTCAGAGTTTTTTGAGACCAAAATGTGTGGGATGTCCTGGAAATGTGTTGAAATGACATGAAACAAATGTCTATTCACACTTCCAACAGTAGATGGTAGCAATTTGGGTTTTAATTTTTAACACAACATGATCTTTTACATAATTACAACAACAAAACAAAGTTCAGTCAAACAAAAAAACACAAGTCGCTTCCTCACCCGATGTTCTGAGTTTTCGGTATTTGGATTTCTGACTGTAGCCTCTCCATCCTGCCTGCAGCTTGGTAGCTGTGTGGTGACACCAACAACACAGACAGAAGCTGAGTAAAAATGCCCAATTTTGGGGAAAAATAAAGGTTAAATAATCTGTCTCACCCAGACTGTGTTTCCTGGTCTCTAGTGCATCTTCAGTGGCAAACAAAGTTTTGGGGAAACGGATGAAAATTTTGGATCTATAAAAAAAAAAAAAAAAGCAAAACAAGTGCAAAGTTCATCATTTTTCATGCAACTCAACAAAACTGAGTTCTAAAAAGGTGAGGAATCAAAGCCTGTTTGCTGACCGGCCCAGTTTGTACTCCTCAGGTTTGTAGCCCAGATGTTTGACCAGCGTGGACACTCCGTCCGACAGCTTCCCTTGCCAGTTGGGCCACGTGTCCGGACACAGAGACTTGTACCTGAACACAGTTTGTAATCAGCATGGAACAACCTCCTCCCAGTCCCTCCACTAAACATTGGCTGCCTTAAAAACACACACAGTGAACAATGTTCTAAGCCCAGACAGAAGCAATCACTGCATGAGTGTCATCATCTACTGCAGAGGGAAACAACAAATGTGATTGTCCACATCATCAACATTCATGTCAGAAGTTAGAATCTCAGCATTTATACAGGAGAGAACAAAGGGTTTGTGTGTTATTGTTGTGGGTGTTTAGTGTGTAGTTTATTGTTTTGTGATATTTTTGTTTGTGTCTTTAGAACAGTGGTTTCCTGCCCGTGCTGTGCAAGTCCGGGTGTGCCGTGGGATTTTGTGACAACCACACATTTATTGCAATAGACAACTACACAAAAATAATTATTTTTTTATTTACTACTTTGTATGCACTCATTTCATAATACAGAGGAAAACTCTACACTTATTTTTTTATATAAATATTTCACGAGTAATATAGTTGTATTTGTCACATTTTATTTGACATTAGTAAATAATTATGCACATTTACAGATATTGAACATGATATGAGTGATACACGTGTTATAAAGGCTATTATGCACAATAGGTGTACTTGTCCTTTGGTGTACCTGGGGCACAAAAAGTTTGGTAACCACTGCTTTAGAGTGACTGTTTTTTTTCTTCCTGTTAATTCTTATTTTTATTGAAAAAGCAAATTACAATTTACCATGCAAAATGTTGACAATTTTTTAGCTCTGCTTTTAACAGTATTGAAGGAAAACAAACCAAAAAACAACCAAAACAAAAAACTGGGGGGGGGGGGGATAGCCACTTATTTCCCAAAAGTTTTTAACGAAATAAAAATTTAGTGTATTGAGTCAAATAGCACTGTGTTTAAAACAAATCTGATTCACAGGCTTGACATATTCCAACCATCTTGACCATTTCCTATAAAATGTGTCCTTTTGTAATCTGATTAAAGAAGAACGTTTTTCCATGATGTAGATCTCCTGAACAATGTTTATCCAGTCTTTAATCGCTGGTTCTTCAGGTTTATGTTATCTCATCGTAATGGTTTTTTGCTTTACTGCCATTAGAACATAGCGCAGGTACTTGTCCGTTTGGTTAAAGTTGTCTTTTCCTGTTGTTTAGAGTGTTTAATGAAATCATTGTGTGTATTTGTAGTAGGGCTGAGCAATACGGACAAAAATTAATATTTCAATATTTTTTCACAAAATGGCATTATACAATATAGAGTAAATCTTGATAATTTTAATTTAAATAAAGACTTACCAGAAAGACAATTCTGGGTTAAATTTGCAAAATGCCAAACAGCTTCATTAATTAACAAACAGCTGCCCAAAATGTGTCATCTTTTGATTTTTCTACTATAAGGGACAGCACGTGTGAGTGAGTTCTTTAAGGTCTGGGTTAGGATGCACTCAGCAATCCATTTAACTGTGTTTTTCATGCTGTTCTGACAAGTAGTGAAAGCAGCCACTCCCAAAACAAGTATTTCAAAACAAAATAAGCTATAAACTATATATAGATAGATATAGGCAATATTGTAATTTTCTACATCTCCACAATAGCAAACTCGATATATTGCCCAGTGTATTATTTTTGACATTTTGCAATTTTTGTGTGTCATTTTTGTAGTTATTGTTATGGCAATTTTTATATTCATCATCATATCCTCAAATGTATGTTCATGTGTACAATTTGTCATGTTTTAATACATGACGACTCCATTACTCATTACACTTTTGAACATCTGATTAAACAGTACAGATCGTATTATTCTCAGTGCAGCACAGTCTCTGCCAAGGCCAGAATCTCTGCTCGCATGCAGCACACACTATCATGGAGATAAGGGTGGCGCCACATCTTCTTCATAACATAACATCTTCATCATCCTCCAACATTTCCACTATGGGCATCTGACTCCCTCCCTTTTGTCTCTCACTGTTGGGACCTTTTCTTATCTGTATAAAAAGCTTAAGCTTTGAAACTGTTGGAGCGGGGCGCGGCACTTCCTTCGGACGTCCGCCTGGACGGACGCTAATTTTGTTCCACCTTGTACCTTTTTTCTTAGTTTAGAATAAACTTTTTTTATATAAAATCATCAATGCTTCTCCTGGATTCCATCATTCAACCAGAGCAATGAATCATGTCACTAAATGAGGTCAACCGTAAATTCTGCCGTAACATTATCCTGAGTATCTCTGGACTAATTCTGTGTATTTTTGGCGTCATTTTGTTTGATTTGGAGTGAGTTTGTGTATTGGAAAGCATTAAATCAGACCGAGGGCCACCTGTTGCCTTTGTCTGATCTGCTGTGTGTGCTTTGCTGTAGGATAGTGGAACATAGAACAGCGTCACAATGTTTAGCTTCAGTGAAAAACTCACAGTTAACACACAAACTGTAAAAAACAAGCCGATAGAAGAGGTTGTGTGTGTGAGTAAAAATGTAACTTCATGTTCACCTCTGCAGGAAGACCTCATAGCGCCGCCTGTAGGCGAAACCAGCTCTCCTCACCCTCAGGTTCTCCATCAGCCCCAGATACTTCACCTGGTGACGGATCAGCACCTCATCGAATCGAGCTAGGACGGACGGACGAAGAAACACACGTTACAACTTAGAGAGAGAAGTTCATGAGACGCAGCAGGAGACAAAGGATCTGTGTGGCTCTAACACAAGGCTGAGTGTACAGACAGCTGAAGCAGCACAAACAACTGGTTTGTTGGAGATGTTTATGGGATTAAATTAGGGTCATAACGATTTTGTGAGCATAAAAAAAAATCTGTGTGAAAAAAAAATTTGTTTTCGTAAAAATAATTTTGTGTCTGCAAAATTGCTTTTGTGTGAGTGGGAGGGCTTCCCGCTGGAAACGCCCCCTTCCTCCTTCATTGCACGATGAAAAATGGCAGAGCAAGTGAATAGGTGAGTTAAGAAAATCTCTTAAGGGGCGTGGAAGTGAAGTTTAAATGTTAATTACAGTAGACAGTTTAAGCGGCTGCATAGTTAAAGTTCTCACATACAAAAGCAATGTTGCAGACAAAAAATGTCCTTTACAAATACAAATATTTTTTCCAATTTTTCCACACAGATTTTTTTTGCAGACAAAATGTCTTTCACAAATACAAATATTGTATGTTTTTCACACACACCGATTTTTTTGCGCACACCAAATTCTTATGACCCTAATTTGATCCCATAGATATTTCAAAATGCATCCATATTATTATTTTTTAACCTTTATTTAACCAGTAAAGTATTTTCCACATTGTAACTGCACAAAGAAGTGAACTGAAACCTGGGCATGTTGACCAGCTTGTGTTTTTTCAATCAAATCTAAACTAACTTTCTGCATTTATTTGTTGTTCTAGGCATAAATACCTCAGTTAAGTTGCATTAAAGTCAAAGTTGGTTTAAAAGCCACAGGCAGAATTAATGTTATTTTTTTTATTTTAAATTGTTGGCACATGGAATGTTAAAGCCAATATTTTGAGTGTAAAATATGCCAATAAAATATATTTCATGCATAACGTTCTCATGAAGGTGTACAAATTCACAGATTAGTTGTTACTTAAGTCATATGTATATATAAAAAAAATTGCAAAATGCACCTTATACTTTAATATCTTGATATATTGTATCGTATCGTGACCTATGTAAAAGAAACCTAAATAACCTAAATAACCTCGTGACCTAAATAAGAAACCAGGACTACAACATTTCTCCTTCAATATATAGATTTGTCTTAATGACATATTTGAACAGACATGAGTTGTCACCAAAGTAAACGAGAGAGGAAATAAATGCTTCATTTGAGTGTCATTAACCCTCGGGGCACCTTCAGGTACCAAACGTGTACCTTCTGCTTATTAAGTGTTATAAACAATATCTCATTCAGTTTAAAGCATGAATGTATGAACTTGAGGAGTTTTCTTTCATTGTCATGTTCATAATTCCATCATCACTTTTAAGATGACCTACTCAAGTCTGTATTAACTTCATATCAATTGTTCCACTTTGCACATTATTTTTGGAAAAAAAAAAATGCATATTTTATGTTTTTCTCATTGAAAAAAAAATGTTTTTATCACAGAAACAACATAAAAACATCAAAAAATACAGAAATCTAATGAAAACTTTATGTCTATGGTTAGGTCTGGAGTAGTTTTGAAGACACTTTTATGAAAGTACCTAATGAAGGTACCTAAGCTCAAAAAGTGTCAGTTTTTTTCAATACATGCTCATAGCTCTAAAAGTGATATTGCCTCAAAATCAATGTTCCTATCAATTATTAACCTACTGAAGGCTGGAATAACTCTATATCAAATGTCCCACTTTGTACCTTTTTTTGTCATTGAAAAAAAAAAAATAGTGCTTTTTATGAAAGAAAGGGCATAAAAAAATACAGAAATATAATGAAAACTTTATATCTATGGTTGGGTCTGGAGTTATTAAAAAGATCTAATGTGATAAAATGTGGGGGGAATTATATACAACATTTTACAACAGTTCTATGAAGTAGACTGTAACCTTTTTTTAAAAGGGTCAATGGTAGATTACTTTACTCTGAGAATCTACAGATCCAACCATTTAAACTACAAGATCGTACCATTCTAACTAGAGCCAAAGAAACAACAAAGCCCTTCGTACCTGCTTGCTTGGAATCATTGGGCTTGATGCAGCGCACGTACGACGGTTCCTTGGACATCAGGATCTCCATAAGTTTAGCCAGACTGGCTTTGAATTGGGTCGCTGCCTGGAGAGGCAGAGAACATGAGAGAAGAAGGGGATGAGGAAGGCAGGCTTAGCGTGAGAGCAGCAGGTGAAGGCGATGAGGAGCAGATAGAATCCTGTGTACAGAAACGATGACCTCAGCGCACTGTGAAAGGCAGCCCAGCACGGAGCCAACACTGGGCCCAGTGTGGAGGAGCTGGACTGATGGGACATTCCTCACAGAGTGGGCAGTGATAGAGAATCCCATCGCCCACAATGCCACACACATACACGCACGTTTGTTTAGTGTGTGAACGTGAGCTAAGATGCAGCGTGTGCAGATTTAGGATCCAAGTCCCCCCTTTGTTTGACTACAACATTTTACTTAGAAGACTATTTAAAAACATCTATGGATCAAAATAATGGAATGAATGAGTGATAAAACATTTTAAATATTCTTATTTTGTAAATAAGTGAAATGAAACAGTATTTAGTGCAGTGATTCCCACGCTTTTGGGATCGTGACCCCATTTTGATCAAGAATTTCAGTTAGTTTTTGATCATGTTTGAGCTAAAATTTTTTAAAGTTTTTTTTTACTACATGTTAATTGAAATAGATTTATATTTTACAAAGTGAAAGTATAGAAATACCAATGTTTAGGATTGTGTGTGTGTGTGTTTTTTTTTTTTTTTAATAAAGAATAATTATTAAAACATTTCTAAAATCCATTTTAACTTTTCAGGAATTTCAGGCGACCCCACATGGGGTCCCGACCCCAAGGTTGAAAAACAATGATTTAGTGGCTCCTGAGTAGATTCAGTTCTATAGTTTTTATCATTTACGGCCATGTCCTGGTACACGTACCCATATTTGAGAAACACTGATTTAAAGGACGTCTCACCGTCTCAGGACGCTTCTTATCGCTCAGCTCCTCCCTGTCAAAGCACTGTCTCAGGATCTTGTTCTCCGACATACACATGACCTGCGCGCGCACACGCACACGCACACGCACACGCACACACACACACACACACACACACACACACACACACACACACACACACACACACACACACGCACACACACACACACACACACACACGCACACACACAAAAATGACTCTGGTAAACGTAAAAGTAGTGAATTCCATAGCTTCTATTTTTTTAAGAACTTGTAAAAAACTGGTTCATGGAAATAAATTAAATCTGTTACCTTTGAACTCATGGAGAATTTAACACTCATTGTAGGTCAAATTAGTAAATAAAAAGTTTTAAGAAAAGAAAAATGCAAATGCTCAATTAAACCAAGAGCAGCTTTGAGTTTAACATTTTTAAAAGCTTGAAAATGTTAACCAGCCTAACAAAATAAAAGCTCAAACTACCAACATTTTCATTTAGCCTCTAGAGAATCGTGTTCTCCAGGTTTCTGGAATGGAGACGTCAGATCGTCTGAATCATGTCTTACCTCTTTTAGGTTCCTGAACAGCAGATCATTGTTTTTGTCGAGAAATCCTGCAAAACAACACAAGGAAACACAAACGTTATTACAGCTATTACTGAAGTTAATTTGCTACAGTTTGAAAAGGTGATCAGTGGACAACTAATACAGGTCAAAGTGATACAAAAGAGGAACAAAAGCTGGGAAAGTGTTTTATTCCTAAGCAAATCAATCCTAAGCAAGACCAGTAACAGTCCTTGGGTCAATCAGTACTGGGTCGCACAGAATGAATACATAATTTACATTTTTTCTGTTGTATTTATTATCTGAGCCTGAACAATGTTTTATTTTGGAAAATTACCAGGTTCTCTCTGCTACATCTGTCTATCCCTCACTCTTTACGCATGTCAAGGTGCCTGCCTCGGTCACCAGCCGGAGCATCCTCTTTAAAAAAGCTGCATTTAACAGACAATACTAGGAGTCCTACTAAAAATATGGATTTATTGTGACAGGGAGTTCCCTTGCACCAAGCCTGTGATGGGACCGATAACCAAAATACACAAACTGAATTCAAAAATGTCAGAAAAATATTCCTATTACTAAATAATCATACACACACAACTACCAAAATAAACAAAAATAATAATAAATATACAAAACAACAAAAAATACAAAAAAACACACAAAACCCTTTGATCATTCCTGTGTTAATGCTCAGATCAGTTAATATTCTAAATACTGTCATAAATGTTGATAATGTGGCCCTCGGATCAAACAATCATATTTTTGTGGCTCCCAATGGGAAAAACGTTTTCCAATCTCTGGTCTATTGAATATAAATTTAAATTTTTTTGATTGACTAATTGCCTTACAGGTAAAATCAGCTTTTGATTCACCAAATTGAACATAATAAATATCAAACAACTGTTTTCTATACTTAAATAAATATACTCAGATAAATATCTGAGGTGGTCCATCTTGTCACTTTGAGCACTAAACCTGGCTATTCTGTATTGATAAAACACTTTAATAAACATGATTAAAAACTAATTCTAGAAAAAAAAATGTCCCTGGGGTCGCAGGACATTTGTGATATCAATATAATATCACGACTCGAAAAAGGTTGAGAACCTCTGTACTTTGGTATAAAATATAAGACATTTGATAATAATTTGCAGCATGTTGGCTCAGTGTGACTTGCTTTGAATTTACAAAAACATTTGTCGTATTTACAGTATAAAGTTAATGTAGGTCATTTATTTCTTTGTGTTCACTTACAAACATTTGTGTACACAGTTTATTGCAGCGTGCAAAAAAAAGAACAACAAACACACACACACCATTGATGTTATAGTTGACCTCTCCAGCGTAGTGCAGCAGGCGGAATTCTTCACGACCCATTACCTTCCGAGTCTTTCCATCAGCCAGCTTGTGACTACAGACACACACAGACACACAAACACACACACACACACACACACACAGAGGGGTTTAATACTCAATGGACTGCACTCAGTTAGTTCTTTGTGTCCTGATGATTGGTGCAAACAGAAGAAGATGAACAAAGCATAAAACTGACGTGATGAAGTGCGGGTGTCCTCCCACTATGTCCTCCAGCTTCTCCAGGAAGGTCAGGTCACTGGCGTCTCCAGGCCTCAGGCACTCCTCGTCCTGTCCACCACACACACAGAAAAGAGCAGCAGTCAGACAATGGCTAAAACACACACAGTTCCTTTGTTATGTTGGTTGATCTTCAAAACCAGTGATTCTCAAGCCAAAAGAGAGTCGCGGACCCATTTCTAGTGGGTCACAGGCCTTTGAATGGAGATAAAAGAGTAAAAAAAGCACCCTAATGACTGAGTATCATTCCCTTGTAGAGACCCTCCTAACATTCAGCACTACCAGTACGTATTTATGTAAGTGTGGCTTCTCAGCTCTGGTTCAGCTGAGACCAAAAACAGAAACAGACTAAACACTGAACATGACCTCACAGTTGCTTTGTCAACTTTGGCTACATTCACACTGCAGGACAGTAGGACTAAATACATAAATCTAATGTTTTTGCCTCTATGAGACCTATAGCTGATCTTTTTATGATGGTCTGAACGACACAAATCCGATTTTTTTCAAATGCGACCCAGGACACTTGGATATGTAGTCCTATATCCAATACGTATTTGATCTTTTGCCATGCGACTGCAGTGTGAACGGCCAGGTCGCATTTAATGCGCGTTTGATACGTTGACGTGATTATTAACAGATGGAGGAGCAGTGAGTGCAGCATCGCTGCAGGCTGTGGGCTGTCCTTTGATCACCGTTTAGCAGAGAGAGACAGGCTTTAAGAATCCACTGTTGATACAATCTCTTTTCTGCACAAGAAAATGGATTATCCTTATATTTGATATGTGGATTATGTAACTAGATCTACTGTCTCTGGTGCTCACCTGTGTGTTTCCCCGTTTGCTGATTTGTCCTGTTGACATTAACAGTTGTCTGTTAATAAAAGCAGGCTTACCACTAAAACAAATGTAAATATGAGGAAAAATTTGGTTCTAACTGTCGGTTTCAGGTCAGGCATGGATATAAATACCTAATGTCTGTCGGATCTGTAGGTTTCAGTTTTGCTCTGTCGGGTTCGGATCAAAGCTTGAAGGTTCTTATCATAAATGGTCTGTGTTTAAAACCACAAAAATCCAAAATAAAATATTTGTTTCTCTTTTTCTTTCTCCTCATCCTCCTCTGGACCTGATCGTTCATTCTCTGGCTCCACCCAACAAAAACTTTGATACTGGATACTGGAGTCTGATACAGGTCACATTTAAATGGTAATGTGAACGGATGAACAAAAAAATCCGATCTGAGCAGAAAATCGGAATTGAGCATTAAGCCTTGCAGTGACTATTATTCGAAGTAAAAACCATTCCCAGTTTTGCCATTAAGTCGTCCGAACTCAGGTCGGGATTCAAATGATTAATGTATTTACCCACTGATAAGGCAGTTAGCAGTTAAAATTAACACATTTCATTCTGTAAACTTAGACTGAACCTTGATTCAGAAACTGTGATACCTATTCATCATTTAAAATTGCACTGAAACAATGGTTGAAAACTAACCAGACATGCACTCACAGGTAGATTATTCACTTTTTTCCTTGGTCCTCAAAGTCTTAATCTTAACCTATATGTAACTTGTCTATGGTCTACTTGTAATGTGTAATGTCCTGTGATTTATGTAATCTATGTATCGTGTCCTGTTGAATGTCTACTGTACAAACGGATGAAAATTAGCCATTGTGCTAACTCAGGCATATTTACATTGTTGCTCTATGGTGACATGTTGATGAATATGCATTGTCCTATTTCAATTACATAAAATAAATAAAATAAATAAAATAAATTCATATATTTTGAGTTTGTGGATAAAAATGACTACAGCGAAGCACTGAGTTACAAAAATGTTACTAAAGTTACATTAGGTTAAGGTTCAGTGTCATGTGCGCATTAGCTGCATTTCCATTACCCTTGGAAATGCGCAAAATCTAAATAACGCAATAAAAACTAGTAATGGAAACAGCCACATTTTTAAAAAGCACTAAAATATCACAAAAAATATTTTATGCTTTCATGAGGAGGAATTTCAGACGTTACGATATTGAAATGTGTCACAAAAGCGCCATGGAAACACTTTTTCCGCAAATACACGTCACAGAACGTGACGTACATGGTCACATGACCACTTCTCTCTGAGAAAACATGGCGCAGTACATGTAAACAGAAGAGGAGATCGGGACATTTATTGGCGTTATGCTTTAAAGTTATTACTGCCACATTAGACGTGAAACAACAAAGGAATACAGTGTTATAAGGAGGTTGTGAGAGTCTGTCTTTCTGCAGAGAAGTCTCACAGGATGGGATTTCACAGGAGTTACGAGGCTACTGCCTAAAACATCGTTCAATGGTAACACGTTCAAAGTGCCATTATACTTTGTCGACATTTAAAAATATCGCTTTTATTTTTTGCAAATCTGTAATGGTAACACAGCTCTTGTTGAGTTCTTAAGATGCACTTTTTGGTTTTCAATTAAAATAGTGTTAAAAAGAATATTTTCCTGACTAGCATTACAACCTTTTGTTAATCATTAAGGTTGATTTTTGTGTATTGGTACACTGTGATATCTTGCACTATACAGTATGTCAGGTTCGAACTGCAACATGTTTTCATTAAATACATTTAAAATGTTTAAAATGTTGCTTGATTTGGGTCGCAGCTTCTCTGTATATGGACGGAACGTGGGTCCCGAAGCCAGACCAGTTAAGAACCACTGCTCTAAATGTTTGGACAGTCCTCATCATCACAGGTGGGAAGCTAACCCTGGTGTTTACATCCTCTTCATCTGTGTGTGTGGTGTGATCCTTTACCAGGATGGAGATGATGCCTTTGAACTTCTCCTCCACCAGGTCACAGATGATCTTGTTGTTGAAATACTGCACCGGCTCCCACTGATGAGGCACAAAAAAAAGCATGTTCATGGATTATTTGATCTGCTGAAAATTAACCCAGAACAGTGAAATCCAGTCCTGTAGCAGCTATTGTTAGCTTTACAAATACCATCACAGAGATTATAGAGAAACACAACATCGTTTACTTTATATGTATTGCTAAATTATCCAATTTATTGTAGCTAGACACTGAGGATGTGGCGATATACTGCAATATTTCACAGCACAATTATCATCAATCCAAAAACATTTTTCTTTTTCAAATCATGTTTTTTAATGAAACAAACATTTAATCGTGCTGACATATGCATAGCATGTAAACGCCCAGTCACTAGGTGTCAGTGAACCACATCAGAACCATCAGACTTCACTCCTCAATTCATTTTAGCTGGAAGTTGATTGCACTTTACTTTCATAAAACATACTAAGCACTTTTATAGATGTATCCGTGATTACTTCTTTTTTTAAAGAACTTAACAGAATCAGAATCTGTTGTAGAAGCAAAAGTTAAACTTTTTTGAAAGATGTAATTTGACAAAACATACCACATGTTTTTGATATTGGTACTTGAATTACAGTTAGTTACATTTACTTGTTCTCACAAATTAAAAAAAAAATTAGATAAGTAGATAGCTTTATTCAAGCTTCTTGTTTATTAGGACTTGTAGAAAATAATATGATCTTAAACATCAAAAATGTGATTTCAACTCTTATAACCAAAAGTCTCAGTGGCATAAACAGCAGCACTAATACCATTAACTGCTCTTTAAGCACAAACAGTGAAGTGTTTGTTGAAACTGATGATTTTCCATGTGATATCAACTCACTCCATGATCGAAGAGTTTAATTATGGCCAGATTCGGATCCAGTGAAAACAACAAGAAAGTGTTTGAAAGTGACTCAATCAGATTTTTAGGAGATTCCACATCCCACAATGTAATGCATGGAGAGGCTTTACATTGTTTAATAAAACAACCAATTATTTCACAACAAAAACATCAAGGTTATATTTCTCCTCTGCCTGACCAAACTTCAGAAAATGAGATCAAAATGACACCTTTCTCTAAAAACAACAACAAAAAGTCCTGTTCAAAACCCTTTCAGACAATATTCAAGTACAATTGCATGAAATCTGGTTGTATTAGTCCAGATAATGCTAAAATATATCTTCTCAATTATATTTAATATCTTTTTTTAAGACCCAACCTTTAATTTTGTAAATTCCACATTTATTCACGTTAATCACCATGGGAAGATTCCAACTTTAAGAATTTTCAGAATCTAGTAACAATATAAAGTCTAGAGTAAATTACATTTCTGAATGGGTGATGGGCGTAGCAGAGAAGGATTGAGAACCACTGCCCTAGTAAGACTTAGACCTGGTAGTAGTTTTGTTTCTTTGCACCATTTTGTATCGTATAGTATCTGGAAAAAGGATGTGGTAACGTGTGTCTGACCACCACCTAACACCTTCATATAAGATCATTTAACCGGGTAATGGATTACAAGTACTCATGTTACTATAAATCACTTTCGTTTCATTGAGGTACTTTTATTTTATACAGAGGCCTTTGTGGAAAATAAATTAAGTTTGAATTGTGCAAGATTGTGTCTCTTCCTTTTTAAGTTTCTACATGAGATGTTTACTGTATGTAAGGGAACCGTTATTACCAAAAATAAACCTGGGGGGTGAAAGTAACGAGTAACTTTTACTCTGACTACTTTTTAATTGCGCTACGTTTTACTTGTACTTGAGTATTTCATGTATGACTTACTTATACTTGTACTTGAGTACAATTTCAATCAAGTATCATTACTTCTACTTGAGTAGAATATATCAGAGTACTCTTAACACCTCTGCTAATGTGGCTAAATGCTCTTCTTACACATGTGCGTGTTTACTCTGCTGTTACGCCATCATTATTTGATGAGCAAAAGTCCATCATGTGAAGAATTCCTGGGAGACGGACAATCTTCTCCCACTCTTACGCAGACACACGTGAACACAAGAAGCATCTATCAGGGTTATTATGTCACTTTTAACACCCCCGTTATCCCCCACAGACCACCGAGCCTGCAACCCACGGTGATGCTGTCCAATCACAAAGCACTCTTTCAGTTGTCGTCCAACTTTCTCCCACAGCCTGTTTGTTCCCAAACATGTAAATATATAACCCTGTAAACAACAAGCTGTTGTTAGCCTGGATATATGATGACAGTGAGTGCTATGTAGTTCTCTTTGCACATTTGATGATCACTCAGGCTGTGTTTAAATGTCATACTAACAAACTACTCACACACTAAGTCTAAAATTAGTGTGTAGTGCATTCACATTAGATAGTATGGAAAGACTGAGTATGTGACAAAGACCCAGATGTATACTATATAACAACATTTTTTAAGTGTGCACGGTGGGCACACTAGTCATACTCAACTGTCCCATGATGCAAAGCGAGGGGAATGTAAATCATCCATGTGTAATTGTAAATGTAAACTTAATTTAAAGTATCCCTGAAGGGGAAACATATACGAGACACTCCTAAAACAAAAGGAAGCAGCAGCACATTAGAAGTGCTTTCCCATTCACACTAACCGTGATGCCCTCGGCCTCGTACTCGTCCTGTTCTGACTTGAGCGTGAGCTCGATGAAGAGCTGCTGGAGCTTCTCGTTGCAGTAGTTAATGCAGAACTGCTCAAAGCTGGAACACAAAAACAGAAAACATTTGATGATGGGCTGATGCTCTTTGGATCCATCACAGGGTTTATAAAACAAGTTGACATGAAACATCATTTAGAACCTGCAGGGTTGTTGCCAGTGTATTAATTGTTGTGGTCTGACACTGATTTTATAGCTTTTCATCAAATGTTTTGATGTCATTCATGCATATTCTTTACAATTTTAAAATACTGCCATTAAAAATAGATTTTCTTTAATGTATTTTTTAAAGGGCCCATGTTAAGCTAAATGGATTTTTCTGTGCTTCAAACATGATAAAGTGCTATTAGGGCGTCATACACATGCTCAAAGTGTTTTTTTCATTGATTCCCTCAATCGTTAGTTAGAGGGTGATTTGCTCCACTTTGATGACACGTTCCCACGTCGATGTTGAGGTCGATTCCTGGAGGCGTGGCTTCCTGAAGAAGCCGCGCCTCCAGGAAGCTCTCTGCCGCGATTGACATGTAAACAGACACGCCCACGAAAGTGAGCATTTCCGCATCCTTCGCACAGTGCTATGTATGTATTTTCTACAGTCTGTGTATGTACTGGTGAACGCCCCGCCCCCACACTCTGTCTCGTGTTTATAAAGCAGCATGAGCTCAGCTTCGGAGTGGGTGGGAGGAGGGCGGGCCGTCCTCTGGCTCAACGTCACCGTGCAGGGAGGAGGAAGTCAGTGTCCCGTCTATAGACACGCCGACTCATGAATATGAATAAGTAGGCCGCAAATCAGCCTGTTTGTGTAGAGTTGTTCCGAAAGCGACTTTTTAGAGGCTAAAACTCTGGAAAACAGGCGAGTTTGGGGAAAAAAACCTCAAATACTATGTTTTTAGAGTTCTTAGAACAAATGGAGATGGGTGAAAAATAGCATGACATGGGACTTTTAACACAAAGAAGTCAAGTGTTTTCTGCCCAGTTATGAGGGTGGCAAAGGGGTGGAACACTTACTTGTAACTTTCAATTGGGAACTAAAGATCAGGAATTTTGGGAATATTCAAAAATATAAACTTTTTATGGGAATAACTTTGAAAAAACTGATGCTGATATTTTACATGATGCTAAAATATATTTTACCAACTACATTAAACATCCCTGTTAAGGGCCAACCTTCAATTTGGAAAATGTCCCGTTAATTCTCATGGAAAGTTTTTTCCAAAATTCCCAAGCTTAAATTGCTGTGGAATTTGAGCAGAAATTTTCAGCTATTTTTCCCTCCTCAAATCCCGGGGGACTGATAATTCAATGAAAAGAAATGTTTAGTACTGAAAGCGCTGAAGTTCATGGATCTCATCTTTTCTTCCAAAATATGCTTCTTTTATTCTTTATAACTTCCTGGTTCTTGTTCCTGATAATTATTGTTGAGCTGTTTTAGTTTTTTCACCAAGGTAAATATATTGTGCAGACATGGCCTCTGTTATTACAGGATACTGTTTATTTTCTTTTTTCAAAAAGTCTCTGATGCTGTGCAGCAATCCTCTGTGATATACTGTATGTGACACAGTGCTTCTAAAGTTTTGGCTTATGGGTGAATTCTTTTAACATAAACATGTTTGTGTAGCTGCAGTGTTGAACTAACTGTACCTGTTGTTCTGAAAGACCTCAAAGCCGTAGATGTCCAGTAGGCCGATGACGGAGTAATTCTTATAGGAGTCGTCCTGTAAACACAGAGTTTAACATGAGCACCTCCATCGTCACACCAGGAACACTCATTTATATATCTGTAAATATTTGTAATTCCATTACAGTGGAAATGTCATTCAGTAGCTAGAATCTGATCTAAGGTTGAATCCAGAATCTTAAAGTCAGCATTTAGAATCGAACCACTCTGAACATTATTACTGCCATTTTTGAACATTTTTTTAATGTGTTTTTGTTGTCAATATGTAACTGTGCCATATATTTATCCTTGTTGTTCTCACTGTTTATTTATATATTTACTAATTGTCCCCCTTTCATTTTTTTCCCTCTGTATCTTGGACGACGAGCGTTGTCTCTTAATTTTGTTGTACTTTGTGTATATTGACAATAAAAGCATTCTATTTTATTCTATTGTATTTTTGATATAATTTTGTATATTTTTTCTCTCATTTTTGTATGTTTTTGGTGTCATTTAGTGTACCGGTATTTTGGTTATTGTGTGTTATTTTTGTATTTGTGGTATCATTTATTATTTTTTGTGTCATTTTGTGTGTTTTTGTTGTCATTTCATGTGTTTTGGAGGTCATTCTTTTGCATTCTTTTGTTAACGGTTAGTATATTGTTCCATTATTTTTGAAGTTATCCTATCTATTTTTCTGTCATTTTTAGTGTTTTTAGAGTGATTTTGTGCATTCACTTTGGGGGCCGCACAAAATTAGTCAGAGGGCATCATGTGGCCCCTGGGCTGCCAGATGTCACAGATTTTTTAATGATTGAAATATTTAATATAATTTATTACACACATTGATGTTATAATTAGTTTGGACAATTCATGGAGTCAGTGTAACTACATGTACATGAGGTTATGTCCACAAGATGTAGCTGTGCTTCAACAGGCAGAGCTCTCATTATGCACAATGCTAATAGAATAAACATGAAAATGTCACAGCTGCTGGACACAATACTTTTTATCAGATAAAATCATTGTGTAGGCCTCATAGATCAACACATCAAAAATGATTTGCTCACAAACTAAAATAAAAGGTTGAAAGTGCTGCTCAAAAGTTTGTTTCTTGACAATGTCAAAAATGTTTCTTCTATTGCATTGTGGGATGTGGAGTCCTGTAGACAGATGCATAGAAGGGTTTTCAGTTCATTCTTACTGAGAATTCTTGTGTTTGCCCCAAAAACTCTGCCAAAATTACTCCACAACACATTTCTGGTGTTTTCACTGAAATAATGGTGGCTGTTTATTTTAGAGCTTATACAAAAAGATCCAAATCAGGACAAAATGTAATGTCTGGTGGAGAAAGGTGATATCATGGGGTATACTGGGAACAAACCAGAACTAAAATGGTATGAAGTGAGTCACTGTCTTCTTTGACTGACAAAGAAACTCAATAATTAAGAGTAAGAATTAAGTAAAAACACTTTTATCATCCGTCTATGGGAATCCATATCCCACAATGCAGTGCGCAAAATGTTTCTGGCATGTCAACAAACTGAGTGTTTACAGTGGAGCTCCCAAAAAAATAGAGCAGCAATTTCAACCTTCTACATTTGCTCTTGAGCAAAATCTTTGATTTAATGATCTATGAGGTCTACTAGACTTTTATCCTCTCTCTGCCTCAATCTGTTCTCATTAATTAGGACTTCTACACGTGTGTTAACGTCTGCTTTTCTAATACAAACATAATGCAAATGTAACAGAGAGGAATAATGTTCTTTTTTTCCAAGATGCATTTGACATAAGTGAAGAACAGACATCCATAATCCATTTTACAAACACTAAGTCAGGCTGAGGTACCACTGGGGTGACTGTCCCCCACTGTGGCACCTGGAATTCTCAGTGGTCTCCCATCCACCAGACCTGCTTAGCTTCCGAGATCTAACGAGATCGGGCAATGACAGGCTGGTATGGCCACATAAATAATGTCAAGATTAAAGTCGAAATTTCGAAAAACTGAAAATACAATATTGACAACAGTCTCCATCAAAACTGGCCCTAATCTGTTTCCATAGCTCCTCAACAGCCACAGACGGACTGAATGCTCCACCTCTTCAAAATTTTACTGATTTGTCCTTCTGAACAGATTAAGTTTTTGGCAATATGACTTCAAAGTCCCTAAAGAGATAAAACGCTGCGTTTATGAGCTACAAGAGAAACAATCTTTGTTACTAAGTATAGTTTAACACATTGGTTCTCAATCTTTTTTACCTTATGTACCAACTTTCTCTAATTTCTGAATCCGAGTACCCCCTTATGCCCGACGACAACATTTTGCTCAGAATATGAAAAAAAAACAACTATAGAGCATAATGATGGAATGAATAACTGATAACACACATTTAAAAAAATCCCATTGTAAATAAGTTGAATGAACAGTATTTAGTTCCTCCTGAATACATTTATTTCTATAGTTTGTATAATTTCAGGTCATCTCCCACATGGTGTGGGAACAAGACTGACCATTGTATTTTCAGTTCATGTTCTAATCAAAATAATTTCCATCATAATTATGATTATCATTTTTAACTAAAAATAAACATTAAAAAAACCTATAATTTTAAAGTTTTCATTTGTTAATTTTCTGTTTTCACTCCCTCAAGTACCTCCTGTAGTGCCATCGTGTACCCAGTACCCCCATTTTAGAAACACTGGTTTAACGCATCAACACACAGAATTATGTAGACGGCCACAATCTGCTGTTTGTTGTAATGGTGAATTGGCACTTTTATCATATATATATGTATTTTGAATTCATTTTCTAAATGTCTAAATTCTTGATAAGCCCAAAATGATTTTCTCCATCAAAATTGGCCCTAATCCACTTCCATAAGAATATTATTACTGTCACACACTGTACGGAAAAAAAAAAAGAAAACCCTCAACCCCTCTGCCTGGGGAGCAGAGGGGTTGAGGGACCTGCTCGTAACAAAAAAGCCCTTTTAACATTTAATAAGATATCTGAAATTCAATTGCAGATATCTGAAATTGAATTGTTACATGTAAAAATGTAATTGCAGATATCTGCAATTCAATTTTGACATGTGGCAATTCTAATTCATGATATCTACAATTCAATTGTTACATGTAACAATTGAATTGCAGATATCTGCAATTGAATTACAACATGTCGAAATTGAATTCTTGATATCTGCAATTCAATTTTGACATGTGGCAATTCTAATTCATGATATCTACAATTCAATTGTTACATGTAACAATTGAATTGCAGATATCTGCAATGCAATTGTTACACGTAACAATTGTATTACAGATATCTGCAATTGAATTACAACATGTCGAAATTGGATTCTTGATATCTGCAATTACATTTTTACATGTAACAATTGAATGGCAGATATCTGCAATTCAATTTGAATGGAAGTCAATGGCACATTTTTACATGTAACAATTGAATTGCAGATATCTGCAATTCAGTTTCTACATGTCCAAATGACATTTTGACATGTTGAAATATATTTGTTACGTGTGAAAATGGCTTTACAGATATCTTGAATTAACATTTCAACATGTCAAATTTACATTTGAACATGTTCAAATGTAATTTTCACTAGTGAAAACTAAATTGCTACATGTCCGCCAGACTTATTAAATGTTAAAAGGGCTTGCCATACTGCTCGTGTTGGTTTCTTTTGCATCTGCAGCAGAAACCTGACACTGAATTGTCGTGAAAACAATGGGAGAGGCAGGGGGTATCAGTTAAAATGATCCAATATTTGTCATTTTATTTTTTCTCTCTTGATCTCCCATGGGCTGGTAGGCAAACTGTCCAAGGTGAAAGCCATCTTGGTCAATAAGTCCCACCCACTCCATGACGTGCAGGTCAGTCATAGAAGCACCTTCAGCACCAGGTGATCCCACCATGGTGCTCCACAGGATGCCTCAGGAAATCATTCCTGCCTGTGGCGATCAAACTGTATAATTCACTGTAACCACATAGCTTGATTGTTGTAAATATCTGTATATTTGTACATTTGTATTATTTTTGTAAATATCTATCATATTTGTATATAATTTGTATTATTATTATTATTAATCTTACTTTATTTTTTACTACTGTAATGTGTGTGTATCTGATCCTTATTTTTAACAGTCTTTTACTTAATTATGCACTTATTTATTATCTTTGTTAAACATTTTATTATTTCATTTGTGATTTTTTTTCTTAAGTGGTTGTAACAAAAGCAATTTCCCCCTGGGATTAATAAAGGAATTCTGATTCTGATTAAAAATAAGCTACAACAAAACACATGAAGAGTCGAGTATTGCTTGTTTTTAAAATGCATCGTAAAGTGTCCAAACATGTTCACATAACAATGTGTTCATAGCAAAATAATAAAGTCTGTGTTTAATGTTGAGAGTGTGGCTGAGTGAGAAACACCATCAATAAACCCTGCCTGGTGTCATGTGAGGAGCAGGATGGAACCGATCTCCATGGTAACCCCCATAAAACAGGACCTTAACTACAGTAATCCAGGATAACGGTGTGTGTGTGTGCGTGTGTGTACCGTGTATGCCAGTGAAGCGTTGATCTTGTTGACCAGCCAGGTGAAAGTGCGCCCGTACACTGCCTTAGAAAGAGCATCTCGAGCTGACGACGCCTGTTCAAGGTTCAGTGGGCTCACCAGCTGATGTACACACACACACGCACGCACGCACGCACGCACACACGCACACACGCACACACGCACACACACACACACACACACACAGAGGAAGCAAAAAGTCAAACAGAGCAACTCAGAGGTCAGCCAGGGGTAAGACAATCATTCCAGTTAGAGCAGAGAGAGATACACACGGCTGAGCAACATATAACACACACAGGAAAGTGTTGTGTACGAACGGCTATCGCACAATGAGTGTGTGTGTGTGTGTGTGTGTGTGTGTGTGTGTGTGTGTGTGTGATATCCAAACCTACCTCCTCTCCCTTAGCAATTATCTTCTTGTGTGTGAGTGCCTCTGTCAGCACCGACCCATTGACGGCTAACAACTGGAAAACAACAACATCGTTAGACCAGAAACAAACAAGTGGCACACTGATGTCACATCATGGGTCATTTATTTATACAGGTATGGTCCCATTGAGACAATTCGATTAATTTCAATCATAACTTTGAAGAGTTACAGAGCATCCTCTTAAGTGCAGCAAAAACTCATACAAAGTCAAGTTTATAGCAGAACAGCTACAAATAAGCCTTTTCACACTCTCGGAAATCTTGTTTTTGTCCAGATCTCACGTGTGAGGTCAAAGATCAAGAGGTGTAAATTTGAAAAACATTGGAAACACTAAACGCTGGACGTGTTGCTCAGAGAATAGAATCTTTGCACTGAATCAGAAGACACAGATGTCATGTCTGCAACTCACCACAAGCCGAATCAAACACAAGAGAACTCAGAGAATCAAACGATCCAGTAAGGAGCAAATGGAGGAATTGAAAAACCCATGATGGTGACGGATTACATGGCTTAAAAGCCTTTTCACACTCTCCAATCATTGGGAGAAGGAGTGTGGAAGCAAGTGTCTCTTGCTTTGATACTTCTTCTCCCATCAGTTTTCAAAATGGCTCAGATATGTTCATCATTCCCGGGTAGAGTCCGAATTGTGCCCGCTGGAGACCCAGGAAGTTGGTGTTTTCGTCAACCAAGGGTAACCTGTGTGGAAACGAGAGGACTACCCTTGCTTCGATAATGCTGCTCCCATCGGCTTTATATTCGAGTCCGAATATGTGTAAAATTAATAATATAAATACTATTAAAACACTAAATATCTCTGGACTAAACGCTGTTCGGTTGGAAATATCAACAGATCGACCGAGTTGTTGACATTTTTACACCTCTCGACCTATGGCCCCCCAGGTCACGCATGCACAGTTCCAGAGTGTGAAAATACTAAAAAGTCATCAAAATTGCAGAAAAAAAAATTAATGATTGTTAAAAAGTCACAAAACTAATCATTGACTCAATGTCAGAAAGGTTTGTGATAAATACATTATGTGCTGTTGAATCTTTTTTCCTGAATTTTAGCTGGTCTTTTACATCCTATAGCAACAAAAAAAAATAGTTATAGTTAAAAAAATCTAACATCAGTGACAGTAACAATCCTGTAAAAAGTCTGTCCATTTAATTGGCTCGGCTTGAACCAAAGGATTGGATATATTATCATGGACAGCTGGAGGTCAAACATATTCTTGATTGAAAATGTTTTCTTTTCTCGGTAATTTAGTTTTTGAAAAAAGACAGACATTTGTTTTATTAATTTGTTTGATTAAAAGCCATAGAGAGACTGCAGAAGTTAAATAAGTCCACTGTGGTGCTCGGCAATATTTGACCAAAACTTACATCTCAATATTTTTTCTCGACACGGCGATAGATGATATATAGACCTTGATATTTCTAATTCAAATAAAGTCTTACCAGAAAGACAATTCTAGGTTAAATTTAGTTAAGTTAAGTTTAGTGGAATGTCTAGGTTAGGACCAACTCAGAAACCCATCTTTCTGAGAAGTAACGAAAGCTGCGAGTCCAAAAATGAGTATTTTAATTCAAAAATAAGCTATGTATATATTTTTAAATCCATATAGGCGATATTGTCATTTTCTATATTCCCCAAATAGAAATCTCAATAAATTGCTCAGGCCTAGTCCACTGTATGCATTCATCCAAAGTCCAGTTGCTTTCACAGCCATGTTGTCATGCCATATCTTTGGAATTGAACCTACAACCAAGGGGCAGCAATGCAGTGACACTCAGGACTGGTTTTGCACTACTTAACTCTTCTTTAAGGAAACCATTTTAAACCTGTGCTGGTTGTGCTCTTACCCTGGCCAGGTACTTGATCTGTGTGTCAGACGTGATGCAGGCGATACCGTCTTCCCCACCGTACTGCACATTACCAAGATGAAGAACACTGGCAATGATGTTCAGCAGCTCCTACATGGACCATAGACGAAGAAGAAGACGAAGAAGAAGATGAAGAAGAAGACGAAGAAGAAGACGAAGAAGAAGACGAAGAAGAAGATGATTAACATTAGCCTAGCATTAGCCTAGCTTTAGCTATAACCCGACATTAGCATTAGTCTAGCAATAACATTAACCCTAGCATTAGCATTAACCTAGCATTAGCTTTAACCTAACATTAGCATTTACCTAGCATTAAGATTAACTAGCAATAACCTAGTATTACCAAGAACCTAGCATTAACATTAATCTAGCATTAACATTACCCTAGCCTTAGAATTAGCATTCCATTGGGCTAATATTAGCAATAGCCTAACATTAGCATTAACCTACCAATTACATTAGCTTAGCATTAGCATTAACCTAAAATTAACATTGGGCTAAAATTAGCATTAGCCTAACATTAGCAATACCCTGGCATTAGCAATAACCTAGCAATAGCAATAACCTAGCATCAGCATTAGCTTAGCATTAACGTTAACCTAATATTAGCATTGGGCTAACAGTAGCATTAGCCTAGCATTAACTAAAACGTTGCATTAGCTTTAGCCTAACAAAAGAATTAACCGAGCATTAACCTTGGCTAGCAATAGCTAATGTTAATTCACTAATTAAAGGATGTAAAGTCTGCAACAAATGTGAATAATAAGTTATTAGTGAATACCAGAGAACCACATTAGAGAGCATGAGAAATTAAAAGGAAATGTGTAATGAAAAATAAAATCTAAATGTCTAACTTAAAGACAAGCAGTAAATGTACAATGTGTTGAATTGTAAATAAACTGTAAGTATATTAAATTTAAAACAATAGCTTCATGTACCCTTTTGTGTTTTAATTTAGGCTCATTGTATTTAGTAAATGGTTGACAAGAAGGTATTTAATATTTCGTGTACAGCTGTATTAAAATATAAGGGATACTGGAGCTTGGTTAGGGTGGTGGGACGGCTCGTAGCGGGCGCCAGAAAATTTCCCATATTTTCAAATCCAAAACTTGACAACTATGCAGTAGACTAATTAATAAATAAAGCAAACAAGTGATTATTCCTAATAATGTGTTTTATTGTGTGCTTACAGATTATTATTCTTTTTTTAAATATTTCTCAACAGGACATGTAAAACTCAGACACAAAATTCACTGTAGGGCTACATTGTATATTACTTTACATGATTGTGTTTTTCAGTGTGCAGGAGGAGGGGGTACATGTACAGGTTAAATGTCCAGGACTGTGGAAAGTTTGAAAACCACTGATTTACAGAATGTAATGACGGTGACCATCATGAGTCCTTACCTCCACCTCGTCTTCGTTAAAGCCAATCACAGTCAGGGCTTTTCTCACCACCTTCCAATCGCTGCGGTCGTTAATAGAGCTCACTTTGGGACAGTTACCCTGTGATGGAAAAAAAATAACCAGAGACGCTTGTTTACAGCCAACAACACTGTGTGTTTACCTTTTCTTCCTTTGCGAGCTCGTAAACATGTTAAATGAAACCCATGGAGCAGATAGTGCCGTTTAAAAGCTACAAACAGCTACTTATGAGGGACGTAAACACCTATTTGACTGAAGGAGTGTGTGTGACGTGAGTGTGCATGTGTGTTCATTGAAGAGGAAAAATTATAAGCTAAAGACTTAAGATAGAGTTTTCCCATGAGGAAATGCTGCTGCTGCACTGGCCGACACATTCACACTCTTACGCAAATGAACACACACACACGAACACACACACGAACACGCACACGCACGCACACACACACGCACACGCACACACACACACACACAAAAGCTCATGAGAAGTTAGACTTTAGGTGTGACAGCTGCTTTGTTCTCATGTCCAGGGCTAAAGTGAGGCTATGAAGTGATGTCATCGATGATTACCGGTAGTAATGATCCTGCTTCATCCTCCAAACAAACAGGAGCTGAAATCAAACTGTCACGACTGAGAATGCAACCTCGACTTAAGTGTTCCCTGAACATTAACATAAACACTACTTACCAACCCTCACTGGAGGTGTCAGCATGTTTTTACCTGCATCATGATGCAAACGTGAGAGCAGAGGCACTACGGCATGAGCAGCAGCTGCTCTCAGCTATCTGCTCAGCTGTCTGCGTTACACTACTGTAATGATAACAAACTAGGGGTGCACCGATTTTCTGGCTGATCACCAATCACCAATTTTTAAAAAGCCTGACCAGCTGATTCCAATTTTTTTTTAATATAAAATACACCTTGAATGTTCCAATCTTATTTAATTGTAAAACATTGAACAATACCCATGAAACAATACAAACTGCACATGAGGTAGTTAGTTGAGAGCATTGCTGTCCAAAATACTAAATCAAATCAGTTCCTTTAGTCTTTCATTTTTCACATTTTAAAAACAAACAACAGGTTACACTGCATACCTGCTTTAATCTATTTGCCAAATATAAAATGCACAGCAGTATTTTGGTTTCACAAATAAAGAAAATCACAACGTTTGAGGTAAAAGATAAAATAATAATCTTCAGAACAAACTAACAAAACACCTTAAACCACCAATAAACTAGACTTAAACTTCCTTTATTGTCATTCAAACTTGACATTTACAGTACAGATAAGTGTCCTTAGTCATTTTTTATTCAAGTATCTATACTTCTACTTAGTACTGAAGAATAGTACTTTTGCCATATCTGGTGCTGTACATACTATACTGTATGTGGTGTTGTTCCACAGCGTTCCTACCTTGACCAGGTACTGGTACTGCTGAGGGTTCCTCTCCAGGCCCAAACGTCTCAGCAGGTCCTCCTCCCCTCCCTCCATCATCTGGTAAAAAATGTGGAAGTTTCTCTCCCCGTGGTTCTGATGGACGACCCGAGACTTCTCCAGCAGGTAGTTGATGATGTGCCCGCCCACTGGGGCCCCCTGTCGACGGGACAGATGCCAAGGAGGGAGGGGAGGAGGAGAGGAGGAGGAGGAGGAAAAGGTAACGCTGGGATACTGAGGCATGATGAAGGGTTGATGAAAACATGCAGGTGTCATAAGAATGGATTTTACCACAATGAGGATGACTTGGAAACGACGTCTATCATGGCTGATACAATGAGCTACAATAGGAACGTGCGTACATCACTAACTAGTTTGGAGTCCTGATGGAGATCTGATGATGCTCCAAAGAGGCAGTGTTTAGTCTGCACAGTTCTCACCTCCTCATCAACAACATACTTTAATAACCGTTTGCTCCACCATGCACCAGATACTCGTTTTAGAGCAGGAGTGTCAAACTCATTTTAGTTCAGGGGCCAAATACAGAGCAGTTTGATCTCCAGTGGGCCACAGATTTTAAGCGGGCAAACAAGTAATTTCAACATTATTGTGCCCTAGTTTGCACTTCTACGCATACAGAAAATACTAAATATGTAAAAACCAATAATATCACAGATATCAGTCCCCACAGGATCTTCACTTTAAATTTCCTTGATTTTGTGACCAATTTCTATTTAATAAAGGGAATTATTATGTAATAAGTTCAGGAAAATAAAAGGATAGGGGAAGAATTTAAATATTGTTCATTTACACAATGATTTAAGTTTTTTCTGTCATTTTTTGCTTTCTCCTGCGGGTTGAATCCAAATGATCCAAATAACTGAATTTGACCCCGTGGCCTTGAGTTTGAGACTAACGACACAGCCTGTATATGCAAATCTATAGCTTATCTGTATCTTCTCCCCTTTACAGTGCTGCAGCACTACTCTCTTCGGCACTTGTTTTTAATGTATTTAGCTGTATTTGCTTGTTTATGCTAATATGGAGAGCTGGTGATGGTCACGTACAAGCACAACTTGTTAATTCATTTGGTGATGCAACAGACTATGTGAGTTTTTACAAATGTTTACATCTTAGTCGTCAATGTTACTTCAAGAATCAACAATCTTCATTCTGAGAGAAAGCATTGCTACTTTTTGGATGAGCGGCGTTTTAAGGATGAATTTATGAGGTAACAGGCATGAATCCTCATAGGACAACTCTTGCCTAACACATAAATACTGAGCACTTCTCACCTTGAAGTCAAACTGAATATCCATGTACTTCCCAAAGCGGCTCGAGTTGTCGTTACGCAACGTCTTAGCGTTGCCAAAGGCCTGGAGGGAGGAAAGACATGGGAAAGGGAGGAAAGGATGAAAAACAGTGATGATTCAAGGGTTGAGATGTTTAGAAAGAGAAGACACAAGATAATAAAAAGACAAATGAAGAAACAGCCGCCAGGCAGATTGGAGAACACATGCATTTCAAATTCTTGTTGGATTTGTTCAATACAGTAGCAGTAACACTGTTAGGAATAACGTCAATCTGGAGATGATGATGTGGAGATGATGTCTTTTCAAGCCTTGCACACCATAAGGTTCAGTCTCATTAATGTTCAAACTGGAATGAAATAAATCATTAATACTGACTTCATTAATAAAGATAATTATTGAGATTTGGTTGATGTCTGATAGCTCATCATCAAGTCTTTGAGTGGATGTTCGGTATGTTCAAGAGATAATGAATTCTTGACACTTCATTCCAAAAACAATGGGGAATGATCAGCTTTAAATAGCAGCAGAAAACATGTGCTAAACATTCACTATCACTGAATCATCAAGTTTCTTTCAGTCAGACCAACTGGTTGCACCAATGTCTGCATGTCCTCCACAATGTTCCCAAATTGAGCACATGCCATTATCTCCTCACCTCCAGCACCGGGTTGGACTGGAGTAGGCGGTCTTTGACAGTCTGCACCTGCTCGCTGGCAGGACACGTGACAGCATAGTACTGCAGGATCTTCTTGGATGCCTCAGTTTTCCCAGCTCCACTCTCCCCTGAGATCAGGATGCATTGGTCCTTTCGTTCGGTCCTCATAGAGCGGTACGAGTTGTCGGCCACGGCATAGCTGCAGGAGGGAAGAGAGGTGGTGCATGTGAGGGGCATGCTGTGGGTTTTACTGAGAAAGTCTTAAAAATATAAAAACTGTCAAACATTAACATTGTCCATCTCTAGATAGAGGTGCTGTGACTGTTTTAGTGCTGCTTGTTTTGACATCACGGCCTTTAGTGGTGGAAAAAGAGCTTTAATCAAGCCAAAAAAAAAGAGGACCCGACCCAGCCCAAGCCCGACAGAACACAGTCCTAACCCGTCAGACCCGAATGCAGCCTATGTCTCTTTAAGACTGAACAGGTTTACACCCAACAATATTCCCGTTCATGCGCGCGCATGTAAAATGATCCGAGGTGAGTCAGCATCCATTTGTTCGTCTTACTCACCTGATTTACTGCGCATGGTCCGGACCTGGCCAGAGCTTGTCCCAAGCCCATGGTATAACGGTCAAATTTAAGTCCGAACCAACAGATTTTTTTTTTTTTTTTAATTGATTATCTGCCCTTGGATATTTGCCATAACATGTAATATCGGTCTTCCACAGATATGTGCTGCTGTTCTACCAATATAGAATATTGTTTGGGGTTCCCGACCTGACCTTTTAATACCGGTGAATTTCTGATGAGTCACTAGCAAACTGAGACATGAAATGTCTTGAAATTCCAAAATGTAATTGAATCTTTCACGGCGTAAGGTCTATCTTAGTTAAAATTTTGTCGACACCTGTTACGTACTTTTTATGTAATCCTGCTAGCAGACAAACAACCAAACAGATGAATAAACACTGGTAAAATTGCAACGTCCTAAGTGGAAGAAATTAGTCAGTCAACACCTGAGGATGAGACAGCTGTGCTAGTGTTGACCAACATAAACAGGTTTTTATACATCTGTGGTTTTACCAGACAAAGGCCTAGTAATAATGTGTGGCTCAGCAGCAGGTCAGCATCAGCTCATTGTGTCCAAGCAAAGCTTCAACTCTCAGCTGAGAGGTGAGGCTCTCATGTTTATGAACAACAGCTGCAGACGTGAATCAATAACTGTCATCAACAGCCTGTGCATGAAGATGACAGTTGACACAGGACAGAGAAGCACGGGCCGCGCCAGCCCCCGACTGTGAGACATCAACGTGAGAAAATGGATTCCACAAACATCTCTCAAACACAAAGCAACTCAGGCACGACGCAGCACACCGGCTGTACGGAACTCAGGCACAACAGACCAGCACGGCTGTTGTCCTTGGAAGAAGGTTGAAGGAACTCTTGGTTTGAAACATTGGCTGTGTTGTAAATGTCATACTAACGTACTATTCATACTAGGTTTGACATCAAAATGAGTGTGTAGTGCGTTCACATTTTATAGTGTGAAAAGATTGAGTATGTGAGAAATACCAGAATGTATACTATATCAGGGCATTTTTTGAGTGTGCACAGTGGGCTCACTGGTCATACTCAACCACCCCATGATGCTTTGCAAGCGGAATGTAAAATCATTCTGGGACCAATTTCAAGTTGAAAATCAAACATCCCCTTTTCAAAACAAAAGCATCTCTTCTTGTCATCCATTTGTTTTTAACGATTTTGTAAATAGGGCTCTTGTTTTGACGTCAGCAGGAAGTTTTGTCAGTAGCACAATAGCGGGTCTCAAAAATTGTCAACATGCAATGTGTTTTCTGTGAGTTTTATGGATCAAATGAGCACATGTTGCTATTCTACTTGGTCAATTTCTCATTTAAAATGTTTTCAGAAGTTTTAAATGTGGAGAATCAACAGAGATATTTAGCCCCACTGTGCTTCAGGTTTTTATCCTTCTAGGTTTAAAGCCAACTAAGTAACTTTTCACCTTAGCTCATTCAGTGCCATCCATTTTCAGATTTTCTACCCCCTCCAGTGCCAGCCGTTTTTAAGCATTTTGACTGATTTTTAAAGACCCACAGAATATTTTCCACTATGACTATCTGAAATCTGTTTCGTTCTTTTGTAATCAGCCGTTTAATAGAGCAAGTTTTACACAAATCTTCAGTTTCAGAGCACAAAGCTTAGAAAAAAGCCTTTTTCTAAAAAAAACCCTGTCAATAGAAGATATATTTTTTTGTTTTAGTGACAACTCTAACATCTGAACATTATTTATCTATCTGGGTCAGAGTTGAATAGATTCCTTACTGTATTTTGGCGTTCATCCAACTTTCTCTCGCGTCTGCACACATGCAACTTCCTCTTCCTCCCGGACATGCAGAGTGTCACTGCGTTCCCCGTTTTTTTTATGGTTTTATCTCACCATCGCCGCACTATCTGTGAGTTCCACACATTCCCTGGTCGAGTGTGCGCTGCTGTGCGCTGCTGGGAACGTCAACTCTCGTATGTAGCGCAATTTTCTGTCTCGTAAACACCTGTCGTCCTCTCCCTCTTAGCTCTGCTGAGCATGGATGATCTCTCATCCAAAGGTGCGCTGCTACCTCCTACATGGTTTTATCTCACCATCTCAACATTATCAATAATCCACTCAGGTCCACACATGTTCTGTGTTAGTATGTGGAGTTGTGAGCTGCTGGATACGTCACAATATCACTCTGTAGCACCATAATCTCACTCGTTCCTGCTTCTCCTCCCCAGCTAATGGTAGCTTGAGTGGCTAATCTCTCATCTAAAGGTGCACTGCTGCCATCCTCAGGGCACAGTTGGCCACTTCAACACCCCACAGCTTAGATATTGATGAGGGACCTCCGCTAGGGTGTTTTCTAGTAATCCCCATGAAAAAAACGCAAATGACAAGTTATCTCGTCAATGGCACTGAGCGTTTGGATTTGAAATGACGAGTCATCTCGTCAATGGCACTGAGTGAGTTACTAAATCCTTCTAGTAGTCTCTCTGAGGGTAATACAAGTGTTTATGTGGCGATCTTTCATCCCCCCTGCTGTCTCTGGCCAGAAAACAGCACTTTCCCTGCCTCCGACCAGATGGCAGTCTTGTAGCTCTGTTCTCGTTCTCACAACGCGTACTGCTTTACGACAGCCCAATACACACTAAAGGTGCGTTCACACCGAACGCAACTGTAGCGAGTGCAGTCACTTCAATCGCCTATGTTGAGTCGCTTGAACACAGCGGTGCATTTTGGTCACTTCATTGCTCCAGAGACGTCATTACCAAAAAATGTGTGTGTCTGCGCAGAATGTAGGCTTATTCAAGATTAAGATTAGGAGGAGCTACTGCCTCTGGGGAGCAGAGTGTTTAAGACAGTGACATAACCAAAAGGGACCATTAGCAAGAGCACTAAGCGAAAGTTACTTTGTTCTGCTTTTGAATGCATCTTGGGAAACTTGGAAGTTTACTTCAGTGGGAATGCTCATCATCCTAATCATACTTATAGTATAAAGTAGACAGTATATACTCATTGAGTTTGTAGTGTATAGTACAGAGTGTGATATTTCAAACACAGCCGCCGCTTCCTTTCCGCCTCTTCGGTCTGACAGGTTTATCTTAATGAGTCACGTCTCAGAATAATGAGGACGTTTGATTCAGCTGAACGAGGAGAATGCAATCCTGATCGCACCACTAGTTCAAAGAGAACACACCTTCTGTCCACACCTGAAATAAATACACAACACAGCCACTAGGGGCACCGTGCAGGCTGCACTGCTCAAAATAGGGACCATGACGTGTGGAATACATCCAGTGGGACTTCACAATAAAGGTAAGATTAAAATGTTATTCAAGGAGATATAAATAATGTGACCTAAAATTAGGTGTATATATATCGGTTAGGGATGTAAGGATATATCCTCAATAGGCTAAAAATGGATGCAAATAAGGGGGATTCAAATGGATACAGCACAGTATGTGCTTACTCTGCTTAAACAATAGGGGGTACTGTGACCCGAGCACAACAGAACATGACCCAAACCCGAATTAAGACAATGTCTCTTTCAGCCAGAACCCGTCAACCAGACACTATTAACATCCTTGCGTGAGTATGTAGAGACAAGTCAGCATTGTGCGTCTTTCTTGCACTAATTGAAACACATCAACTTATTTACCGCGCAACGTCCAAACTCTGCCCTAGCCAGTGGTATAACGATCAAAATTAAGTCTGTACCGTCGCCAAAGAGCGACAGACACTTGATATTTATTTAATTACTTATTTCTCTTTTGTACGTTTCCATAAATAAATAACTATATATATATAATTGTTAAGCTTGGCATGGTGAAAAATTAAGAAATGTGCAGTTTATTCTGGTTTTTGAGTCCAGGCGGTTCGTAAGAAGGTTATAAGAAGAAAATATATTACATTAAATAAAAGAACAAGAATCTGTACTTTGACTAATCTGTTTTTTTCTCAAATATATGATCTCTATGTATTCAAATTGAAAGGAGTTAAGTGCATTATTACATTCCAGTCTTTCTTTTTTTTTTTTCTTTTTTTTTAAATATTGGGATTCGAAACAAATAATTGGTTGAGTGTATAATTACACCCCTAATATTGTTATTAGTTAATACTGGAATTTTAGTGTTTGACAATATCAGCAAAAAGCTAATATCAAGCATCTCTGGTTAAATCACAGACCTCTCTTACAGTTTGGGACAATGGAAACACTTCATCAACACTTGCTATCTCAAACAGCAGAGTGGACAGCAGCTGGTTTTAGTTACAGTATCATAAATCAACTTTGAGCTGCTATCACTGCCGACCTGTTGTTTCAGCATGTTCGAGCATATTCCTCACACCAGATTCATTTCTTTGGGATGAAAAATAGAGGAAGATAGATCGTGGAGCGATCTGTGTGATAATAGGTGTAGGAAGAGCGAGAAGCTGGGGGTTCACGTAGAGGTCAGAAGATTTCCCTCTCAAGGGGGGAAATCTCTGGCCTGGTACCATCATTTGCTTACTTTTCTTTCCACCTCTCCCTCCTGTTTTCTCTCTGGGCCTATCATTCCACTCAGGAAAAACATTTGGCTCTGAGTTCCAGAAAAGGAAAGAACTAGCAGGGCTCAGGGTGGCGAGAGAAAACGGACTAAGTGCTGCGTTCTGATGATACACTTCATGCTCATAATGGCGGGATTGTTCGCTGCTGACCTGTGGTGGGATCTGGGAGGGTTTGCGAGGGAATTCCCTCACCATTCCTGTGGCAACCCTTCAAACAAACACTCACTGACCGTCTGACGGACACACAGACCTCAAGAGACTGACAGTCACAGCACAGATGCTCCTCTACACTCTGTGAATATACACTTGTTGAGTGTGCAGCAGTAAACATACCATCTACTTAAGCAATGGCATCACTGTTTGGCTGAGTCAGGGAATAATATGATAGCTGTACAAACAACAAATCAAACTAGAATGCTGAAAATTACACAGAAGCACTATTAAATGTGTGGATTATACCAGAAATGGGCAACTTCTATCACAGAATGCTGATCTGAGCACCACATCAGCAACATTCACATTAGCATTTAATATAATGACTAATCTGAGCATTAACACAAAAAAAAACAAAGTGTTCTGTGGGTTTTGGAGGACATTTTATGTATTTTTGTTGTGGGTAAGTGTTTCTGAACTCATTTATGTGCAGTTTTAGTAATTTGTGTATATATTTGTGGTAATCTTGTGTGTTTTTCAATTACCCCTGTGTATTTGTTGTCCTTTACTGCATTTTTCTGTGATTCTGTATGATTTTTGGAACCATTTTTTAATTTTTTTTATTTGCTGTTTTGGTGTCATGTTTTGACTCACTTTAGAAAAAGTTTGAAATCAAATTAAAATTGACTATGTCACTAGGCTAAGGTGTGCAGGCACTGTGTACTCACATGTGCGGAGAAACTTCATAGAAATTAACCCCACGATATCGTTCCATGTGGTTCTTGGTGTAAATCTCCAGGTCTTTGTAAGGGTTAACAGACACCAGCACTGAGCCGATGTATGTCTGAAAGAAACACAATGGCACAATGATGATGATGTTTACTTCTACTACTGAAAAAAACATTGCTTTTCTGTACACACAAACTGCTGCATGGGAGCATTTATTTCAATTAAAAAAAAAAAAAACAAAAAAACAGGAAATGCCAAAAACATCCTTAAACCTTTGAATATGGATGTATGTGTATTTATGGATAATGTTAATAATATTCTGAGGACTCGAGACCTAATAGAGTTCCACTCTAAACACACAGTGTCAGTGCTCAGTGCGTCCACTCACATAGATGAGGTTTTCTTTGAAGCGTTTTCTCAGGTTTTCTATGAAGGCGGCCTCACTGGTGAAGTTCTCCAGCAGAACAAAGTCCTGCACGCCCACCCTGTCTCTGGCTGTCAGGGCCGACTCCATCATAGCCCGGACACCGTCAATAGCCACCACCTAAAAGAAAAGAGACTGTTGGGTTAGAAACCAATAAAACAATGCTCCCAACATTAATCACGTTATGGGTCTTCTGTGTAAGGGAACCCTACATCACAATCCGTCTTTATTAGGTCTCATATATCCCGTCTTTTCATATTTTTCTTTTTTAAACTGATGAGCATCCAGAAAAGCCATGCATGCTCAGGGAGAGCATGTACTAATGTGAAACTCAAGGATCAATATTGCATCTTTAAAATGAAGCAATCCTTTTAAAACACTAATCTTAAAATTCATCTATTATGCTCATGTCTTTAATTAATAAATTCAATTGATCCACAATTCCCGATAAATTGGGCAGCAAGGGACAAGCTCCTCCCACTTTGTTTGGCAAAGTCACTTCCCATCTTAGAGTAAGGACTAATAAGGCCTTCAGCATTTTCCTGGTATGAAAAGATATTGTTTGAACGTTTGTTTGTGTGAAACATATCAAGCACATGCATATTGTCATCTTTAGAATGAAAAAAATTTAAATAGGATGCAGCTAAACGTGGTCTGAATAAAGAAATAATTAAATATTTCATCCAGTCAGTCAAGAGGAACACATAAACATTAAGCTGTGCCTCTTCACTAAGACACAGGTTGACTGGAGTCCATTCTAAAATACAACAACATGTTACACAATACAAAAAGGGAAACAAGGGAAATGCTTAATATTGCCCCAAAAAACTCTTGCTTATTTATGATTCTGGATGACATCAAGCAAAAGTCTAAATTATTGTGGAGGAAGGTTTAAAGAAATTGCTAAACAATGCTGAGCAAATGAGTGTGTACTATTTTTCTTTGTAATCTTTGTTTCCCATACGCTATAAGACACAAATATCACCACTTCTTTAAAAATAACTAACACTTCGACATAGAAGCGAAAGCCCCCCTGAGTAATCAGTTCATCCATCAAAGGAAACGTTAAAGGCAACACTTACATGTTGAAGTTCCTCAACACGATTGCCCAGAAAACCGTTCTCAATAATGCAGGCCTGCGTTTTACGCATAAGTTTACGAAGATTATTAACATCCATTTTCAGCTCAACTGATCCACACCTAACTAGGCGAGTACAAGCTGTGCTGGTTAGAAGCAACAGCCAGCGTGAGAACAGGGACAAACAACACACACACAAACACACACACACACGAACACACAAGAGCACAGCAGGTGTTGTTGTTGTGTTATGCAGTGCAGCACACTTTATCCCTGAGGAGACTGTGAGGAGATGAAGTGAGAAGGTGAAGGAAAGGTCTGTGGGAGGGGAGTCTATATTATTAGTGACACTTCTAATGGAGAGTAAAATGTTGGGGAGAAGGGGTGGTGATGGATGAGCGCTTTTGGTTTCACTCAAACTGCACTGGAAAGTTCATGAAAACTCCCTGAAATTCCACATGGCAGAGCTCTTATCAACACAACACCCAGTGCTTTAAATCACTTCGTCGCCTGTGTTTCCACTGCAGTGTGGACGATTAATTAGGAATGATTTCAGCTATCACCAAATAAATTAACTTCAGTCAATAGCCTGGAATCAAGAATCAATCAACAACACTTCTACTTCATACCCAAATACATTTTGTTTTCAGCAGAAAAAAAGTGGTTTGAGGGATTTAGTTACTCTTTATTGACAGGCAGCAATATTCAGTCACCAGTTAATTTAAAAATGGATCCCTGCTGTTTAAAGACTTCTTGGGATGAAATCATAAGCCCTCTAATGAAGATCAGAACATTCTTAAATATTAATCAGCAATTAAGTTCACCGAAGACTTCTTTTTGTAAATTGAAGTAGGACCCTTACAGTTGATGTGAAATTTTACATTATATTGAGTGACAATAAATCATGTTTTAAACACAGAAATCTGTAGTCTGCCTAAAAAAACACAGAGATTTACATCAAATATGAAGCCAATTCTCAAAAGGGAAGGCTACAAAGGCAGTAATAATTTATGGATGGACATTAACAACAGCAAGTTTGGTGATGATAATTAATAATAGGCGGATGCCCACATTGCCAAAACTGTGCCAAAGCTTTCCACAAGTTTGTCCTGTGCCATGCGTAATGCTATTTTTCCTTTGATGCCGTAATCCATGGGTCTAATTCGGCAATGCTTTGACCAATCACAATGCTTGACAGTGATGTAAAGCTCAGAACTTGTAGAAATTAGTGATGTCAAACACTATGGGACCGGGCTTTAGCCCTGACCAATCAGGGCTGGATAACATCTGGGGAGATACTTTGATAAGTGTTGCTGAGGCTAAGCGACAGCCCTGTCACTTCTCTGAATGCTAACACGCTGCAGCTGGAAACATAGGACTTCCTGCTGAGCAGAAGATCGTTCCTCTGGAAGACTCAACAGAGAGGCTATTCAGACCAAACATAACAGAATTCACCATCTGGAATAGGGTCAAATCACTGTTAGGGCAGCAAACTTTATTATGCATTATGGATTATTACAGACACCACCAAATGTTATGGAGCCTAGGAGGAAAGAAATCCAACTCTTTTTTTTTCCCAAACACTCACTCCTCCCCTTCCTCCTGAGTACATTCACCTTCCCTCTGCTTTTTTTCCCATTACTTCATTGTTTTCTCATACCTCTTTCACTGTTTGGCTTTCCTGAGGGTGATGCAACACACTGGTCCTACACCCGTTCTCAGGAACATACCAACTATGTGTCTACCCAGTCAGTACATGTCGTCATGTTTTCCAAATCCTGTTTAGCAAACAAGGCAGTTTGAAGCCAGGTTAGCAAGAGGAGACTCAGCTAATATCGACCAATTGCTGAAAATAGGTGTTCGGCTCACCCATGTATCACAACAGGATTAAACAGACGTGCACTTTTCATAATGAGAGCCTTAATAAAGATTCAAAATAAACCTATTGGTCAAATGAAAAATGAAAATGCTGTGAAAACATCCAGAAAAAAAAGCTGTTTAAAAGGAGTTCCACAACATTCAGCCAATGTTGTGATAATGTGTGAGAAAGACAAAGAATGGGGAAGTGAGGAATGGCTCTGCAGTGCATTATGGGTAACACTGCCTCCAACACCTATACCTGGTGAATTCTTAATATGAAACATGAAGTGGTCGTCGGACTGCTACGGATCTTGTTCGTGTACTAATGGGGTTCAGAACTCTCTAAACTTTGATGATTTTTGATAACCAGCCAAACCAGGAATTGAACATAGTTTGTCACACTTTCTCAACATTGAGTCACCCTTTTGTCAGTTAGAAATGGAAATGCACAATATTGTTCCAACACATGCATGTGAGGCTTTTCCGTGTCATCAGCGAGAGAGAAAAATGAGTCAGACTGATTTTTCTGTTTCAGAACATGAATTCTCTTTTTTCCTGTTTTCCGCAATCACGTATTACTACTGATGGATCAAACCCATGACTGGTGGCTGGTTCACCACTTTTGATAAATACTGACCTCTGCAGAATTCAAGAGTGCAAGAGTTCAATCGGTACATATTAATGGTGCTCCGATCAATTGGCCACCGATCATTATCAGCCGATGTCTGTGGAAAACTCTGTGATCGGAGTTTGCCGATCTATGCCTTTCATTGCCGATCACAAAAACCGATCACTTGTAGCTCATACGTTGCAGCCGAAAAAGAAGAGATGCTCTCTTTATTGTAAATAATCTTCCCACAATGCTTCTCAACAAGTCACAGACATTTAGAATGTGCAAATGCTGTTCGACATATTTTTCTTGTTCAAAGCAAACACACTTTAAGTTCACTTGTGGTATTTTTATGTTTCAAGGTCTTTAAGACCATATTTATGTTGTTCAAATGGGCTATTTTATTTTACATGCAAAGCAACAGACCCATTATATTGTTTATTTTGTACATTTTAAGAAATGTAAGCACCAAGTTGTTTTTTTCTTTGACAGTGCACAACAGAGTTTGCTAAGCTGTGTTCTCAGGTATTTTTGATTTCGTAAATTATGATTTATTTGAATGCAACCTGCATTTGACTTTGAATGTATTCTTTGTTATTTGACATGATATAGGCAGTGTTGTGAGATATATTGCCTTTCATCTATCTTATTTTCTGCACTATTTAGGAGTTGAGAGCCTTAATGTTTTCAATCTGTTATAGTGTTTTTCAGTTGTTCTTTGATTGAATAGTTGCTGCATTGTGCCTGCAAGGTTTTTGTATTTTTTATCTTGAAAAAGTAAAAACATGCTTTTGTTTAAAGTAGGTGATTTTATGGTTCCTTTTTTTCCAAACCATCTAAGCCGGTAACACTCATCACAACTACACTGAAAAATGTACAGCCAATCCATGTGATCGGTATCAGTGATTGGCAGCATGAAACCTATGTGGAGCATCCCTAGTCCATATGTAGGACATCTCAAACACAAAATGTACAAGTATAACTCAACTAGACGCAACTAACGATTATTTTTGTAGTCGACTAATCTATTGATTATTTTTTCGATTAGTCACGATCATTTTTCTGTTTTGAAGGACATATTTTGGATTGCTTTTTTAGCACACCTGTGTAAATCCTTCCACCTGTGAACATGTCCCTGTTGTACTGACAGCATGTTTTACAGAGAGGAATTAAGACAATGACATAACATGTATTTGTAGTGTAGTCATTATATTTAACACATAAAATATCATTGAAATCACATTAAAATCATGAATAAATTAAATATCACAAACTTCAAGCGTAAGATGTCACTAGTATCAGCTGAAGGAAAAAAATAATTTGAAAGGTGGTACGTCACTATCTCACTGATGAGTGAAGTGCTAAACATGCTTTCAGACGTACACACAGACATAATACCCATTATTATTTAATAACTATTTAAATCACAGATGGTCGGCTAAAACACACATTTGTATGTGATTAGAAATGAAAAATTGGGTAAATATCAGTCGTAGTGATGTCACTCCTCTATGGGTTCGTGGACAAAACGGGGCTCTGCTGTCTCTGGATGGGGGTCCCCCCTCCCTCTGTGTATCTCTGTCGTGCTTTAATGATTGACAGCTGAACTTCGGAGTTTACACTTAAAGTGTTTCACTGGTTTGTTTTTGGTCAAAAGTTCTGAAGCTTGAAAAACTTTAGGTCGCATTTAAGCTTCTTCAGTGTTTTCCTCTCTCCGTCATTCTGAAAGCAGGAAACAGCCACGGGTTGGATTTCATCATTAATTTACAAGATTAAACGCATCAACGCTATAAAATCCGCGTCGACTAATTTTTTTACTCGACATTATCGATTATGTCAACTAATCATTGCAGCCTTAAACCTAACCCCTGATGTGCATCGAGGCTAAAAAATTAAAATAAAAATGCCTTGCTTATGGGAGGGGCTCCTTGAGCAGTTAAGACAACCCCCCTCAGTCAGTTCATGGGTGCTAGTTTTTATAGGAGGGGCGGGGCCAACAGTGGTAGTTTTGTGATGAAAGCTCCCTCTAAAACCTAATCAGCCTCCATCTCAGCCAATAGAAAAATTTGATTGTAAAGGCTAAGTTTCAACCCATAGAGGGCAGTCACTCTTACATTTCTCTCAAATACTTTGACTACATTTCAGAGAGTTGGACAAGAATCAAAGTTATTTGAAATTATGCCAGGTTGGTTATGAAAACCTATGAGGACAAAGTGTCTGAATACTAGTAAGATGTTGAACCTTAACTGAACCTGCTTTTCATGTTCTGAAAACATCAGAAAACAGTTTACAGTTTGTTTTCTCAGAGTGACACTGCCAGGCTGAATGGAAGGAGAAGAATGTGTTGCACTAACCGACCCATGTGTGATGATATGAAATCTGACAGTGGTCTTCAGTAAGGATGATTAACAAGAGCTTTGGTGAGCTCTTGAACCCTTCATCTCCGATCATCATCAGCTACACAGATCCATTAACTGGATAGCTGGATTCTATCTATTAGGAAATACTTCAGCAACTCTGTGCACCCATTGGAAATTCATCTTAGCTACTCTTTACAGACTATCCTTACAGTTTAGAATTGATTCTTAGATATCTCTCACAGTTTGTGGCCAAAGAATATCTCTCACCATCTGACTTAAAGTCCTCAGCCAAGGCTCTGCTTACTGTCTTCAGTGTCTTATGGTAAGGACCTTGTTTTCTAGTGTCCCACCAACCTGGAATAAAGCCAAAAGACTAAAGACTAGTGATGGAAATCTTTAGGCACCTCACGATTAGATTGACATTATATGGACTGTGATTGAATTATGAATGGATGCATCTCGATTAACTTTTTCACAGAATTTCTTAGTTTCTCACAGTGACCACTGACGAATTGCTGTTTTTTTTAAAAAAAAAAAAAAACATAGCAATTGCAGGAGATACATTTACCTTTTTACCTTTTATTAAACTAGCAAAGGACATCTGTGAATTGTTCATGCAGAACTGCAAAATAAAGCAACAAAGCATCCTCACTGTGACATTTACAAAAAACGTGACGGGCTATTCTAAATGATAGAATATATACAGTTTATTATATATTAAACATAAATAAGCAGCTCAAGAACTATAGTGATTTTAAAACATCAGTTAATTCATCAAAATATCCTTCCACAGTATTCCTGTGACTGACCATTTAAATAAACAATTATTGGAAATGTACGAATCGATTATCGATCACTATGACTGAATGACGATGCATCGATTATTTCTCCAACCCATAAGGACACACTGGTTTGCTCTTAAATCATCAATGTTACTATTATCACTTTTGTGTTTCAAGTCTTTTCTGTTTTTGTAGGGATCATTGATTGCCAAAATCTTATTTTCTTCAATTGATTGGTCCGTTTGTTGCTACATTTAAAAACCCATTCAAATTTGATTACACAAACCAAGGAAAAGCTCTGAACCGTATTCTGAATCTGACTGGAATTACTGCAGCAGTTAATGACAGACGCCCCCGTTTGACATTTAAAATGTTTAAAGAAAGAATCTTAAATGATCCAAACCTGATGGTTTGTGTAACACGTTTCATTCGGTGTCTTAATATTCTTACTATACTGTAATGAGGCCAAACGCTCACTCTTCCTATTCCCGACATCCATAAGCACCCACATGAAAGCAGCAGGAGAGATCAGTGTGTTTTTGAACAATAGCAGCTCTCTCCTTGACCTTTACATCCCTCTGGGTGTGCTCAGTCATCTCAGATGTCACACTCAGTGCATTTACATGCACACAGCTACATCAAGCTATGCTCACTATTTGATTAAAAAACTCGTCTCGTCTGAGTAATCATTCAAGAGAGAAACCCAAACGCCGTCGGACTCCACCTCAATAGGTGGCGCTGTGCCCTTTACAAAACAGTGCATTATTGATGTAGTTCTAGCTAATCTGAAGAGGAAGATTACAGCGGATAAAACAAATGTGTTCTCCCATCCACGTATTTTAGGATGTACAGGCGCCTACAGCTACTTCAGCTGTAGCAGCAGGAAATTGGTTTCCTCGTCCGTCCTAAAGTGCATCTTCCGCATCTCACCCACCATCGACATCTACATCCTCTTCCTCTAAAATCGTACTAGCATTTCGACATTTTGTCCTCATAGGTTTTCATAACCAACCTGCACTCAGAGTAGGGCTGAACAATTAAATGCATTAGCAATGTTATCGCGATATTATAAAACGCAATTTTCTAATCCCAAAGGCGGCATTTTTTTTTTCCTTGTCCTGTCTTGTACTGTCCTGTAAAGCTCAGAGAGTGTCTAAGATGTGCAGCCCACATGTTTACATGTTTCATGAAACGTGAAGTTAGTTAGATATGTTGAAGAGGTAAAGCCACAGATTTGTTTGCTTTATTGTTGTAATCTGTGCTTTAAAATGTATATTCAAGTTTAAATAAATCTGAAATTGTTTATTATGAAACAGATTGATTTATTGCTCGTGTTCATTAAAAAATACATGACAAGAGGCCCTTGAAAAAATAATCGCATATTAAATTGCAATTGCAATATTGAGGAAAAAAAAAATCGCAATTAGATTATTTTCCAAAATCATCCAGCCATAACTCAGAGGTGTAAAGAGTACTGGTATATACTACTCCAGTAGTAGTACTGTTACTTGATTGATATTATACTCAAGTACAAGTACAAAATAAATAGATAAATACTTTATTCATCTCCAGAAGGGGAAATTCAAGTGCCCAGTAGCATAGAGCGTGTGTCATACATTCCACACACATACTCATAAATAAAATAATTAACTAATTAAAGGCTACAAACAATAGTAATAAAAAGTACACATTAGCAGGACACATTGTACAGTCTTATGGCAGCCGAGATAAAAGACCTCCTGAACGTCTCAGTGCTGCTGCACATGAACAGGATTCTGTCACTGCGGCTCCTTTTTTGTATGACCCACCGTGTCGTGTATGGGGGTGACTGCTGTTACTGAAGATGAACTTAACAAGAAAGTAATACACAAAATACTCACGTACAAATAAAAATTAGCTCAATTAAGTAGTACTCAAAGTAAAAGTTACTAGTTACTTTCACCTCCTACGTTTATTTTTGGGAATAAATCTTGCCACAGTTTCCTTGTATACAGTAAATATCTCATGTATAAACTTATAAAGCAAGAGACAAAATCTACCACAATAAGAACTTAATTTATTTTACACACAGACATCTGTACAAAGGTTTGTCAAACTGTAGTCTACCAATTTTTTTTATTTTTACAAAATAACAATAAATTCAATTCAACATAAAAATGTAGGTAACAACATAATAGATAATAGAAACCCCATCCTGAAGTGAAGAAAGTGGATGGGTGTTGATCAGAAATGGCACGACTAAGAACATTATGGATTATGTTCAATGTGCCTTCATAAACTGCTGACCCAAAATTTCAAACCCAAATATAATTACTTTACTTCTTTTAAAACGTACTTAAGTACAAACAGGATATACTAAAAAAGTGCAAATACCCATAAACTATACTGAATACATGTAATTAATAAGTGTTACCTCTGCATGCACTTGTAGTTTGATTGTCAGTTGCATTATCTGGATGAGTTTATTGGATAAACAAGCTAACCTGTTTGTATTTAAAAATCCAGTTACTGTTGAACTAAGGAATTAAGAATGTTTACGTAAACCTTACCTTAACCAACCTGCTGTTTGCAGGAGACCATACAGTGACATGACATGACATGATGGAAGCAGTTATTGACTGCAGAGAGAATAGCTAAAGTTAAAATAAATTATGATCTGAAGTGTTTCCATCCACTGGTTTTAATTGAAGACCAGATTAACAACATTAACCAAACTAACCATCCTGTAGGAGAGGTTAGATTAAGAAAATGGCATCTAACGTCACAAAATACATCATATTTGTCTGTGTATTAATTATGTTTTAGTTGTTATGTTTAAGTTAATTTGAGCAATCAGATATTAAACAATGGATGTGTTAATGTTGTTAAAAAGCTAATTTTACAGTAAATAAATAAAATGAATTATTTAGATTTCTGGTAGTATTCTACTATTAACTAGAATACCTCATTGAAAACTCTTAGCCAGTTTTAAGTAAGTAAGTTAGCATTTCATTCAGATACTATGATTGGTGAACAGAGGAGTTACCAGGCCAGTCACCTGTCAGACCTGCTGAACAATGAACAATAGAAAGTGAATGGCCTGCTGAAGGTGATGTGAGTCAGGCATCAAATACCAGCTGAGCTGAAGTGAGACGGCCTGCAGGCAGCAATGACAACACAGTGAAGAATGTCTGCAGTCCAAAATCCTGACAAACACGTCAACCCTGCACCTGTGCTTCAGCCCCAAAAAACACAACAGGACCTCAGCACCTTTATCCAGTCGACCAAAATCATTAAACTTACGGGATGCACCCAAATGAAAAGTCTTGGACTGAAAATACAAAATAAGAAAACTAAGGCCAAAAACCAAATGACAGGATTATGCCAATTATTAGTATAATCAAATATATGGCTATATGAATGTGTACTAACCTCACTTATTAAAGCATTGTGAATGTATAAATTAATATTATTGCTTCAAAGAATAAATCAATCAAAAATATATGAAAATAAGTAGTGAGCAGTGACATTACAACAATGTACAGTATAAAAAAAATACAACTCATGCATTAAATAATAATGTACAGGCCTATAACTGACTGGGAAAGAGAGTCAAATTAAATATATCCTCTCATAAAACACAAAGTGCGTTTAAGTTGTTGATGAAGAACAGCTAAATCACAGTGAAATCTGATTTTGACTGTTAGCTCTGCTTCTCCTTTCCTTCCCTGCAAGCTTCTATCTCTAAGCAGGTTCTCTGCATTCATTGTGGCGTGCATCATTTCTTGTGCTTTAATCCAATAAATGATCTTCATAACAAAGACCTTGTACAGTCGTGATGAAGTGCAGAGGATCTCTGTGAATCGTGCGCTGACACGTGTAAGGTTTTTCTCTACCTACTTTGTGGATCTTTTAAATGAACAGCTGATAAGAGTGGTATAATATCAATGTAATTTATTCTAATTAGTCACAAGGAAAGTTTAGCAAGCCTGTTGCTCCTGTAAACAGAACAGCTCACACACAGGTGAGTATCAGTAGCAAGAGTGTGTCCAGAGAATTGAAAGTAGACATTTTCTTTTCTTGTGCTGGGTGTACTCTGTACAATAGTTTGGTTGGTGCAAGAAGTTTGGGGCAGTAGTTGGGACCAGTTATCAGTCACACCACAGGCCAACCCCTGCAACTGTGATTTCTGAGCCTCTATGTGGTATCAACAAAATGTGGGTGTGTGGGTGTTGAGTCATAGTGACATGCAACTAACATGCAACGGGCCTTCAGAGATAACAACTGGCAGTATAGAGAAGAAACCTAAGTCATATAATTCACATGCGTGGTGGTGTATAGGGTCCGGTTGTCGACAGGGGTGCCCGTCGTCATGACAGAAACTTTTCAAAGTTTCCACTCTGTGCATGCAACCCCCTGCTTAGAATGTGCTTTAGTGCTCAGGTGTATTTATACACGGCCGCTGCACGAACACATTGGCTCGTACATAGACACACACACACACTTACAGCGGTGTTTGCTTGCATCATCACATCTTGTTTCAGCCAGGTTGTTTCGGTGAATAAAAGTTTTTCGGTTGAAAACTGAAAATGCACTTTTGGGCCATTTTTGGTCAAAAATATTCAGTGGCCGAATTTTCGGTGCATCACAAGTTACCATATTAGAAAACTTCTTGAACCAAAAGCATGAAGAACCTCATTAAAGTGAGGAGGTTACGGCCACCTAAACTAACCAGAGTAAAATATCTCAGTTCATACTGTAGTGTGTAGGGGTCAGTTACTGTTGACAAGGCAAATCAGGCTTACTGTTGGTGAATGAACTATTTAACGTTTTCGTAAGAGTTTGTGTTTTAGAAAAATAATGCATTAACTGCTTTTCTTCTTTGATTTGCGTTTTTTCTTCATCGCTTCCATCCATCCACGCATTTATCTTTGATAGCTGCTACTTATAGACAACAAATGTAGGTAAAGGCTGTCAAGACAAGCCAAAAAAAAAAAAAAAAAAGACAAGCCAACATTGGCTTCTCTGGTTGTTAGTCAATCACTTGACGAAGTCACACAACGACCCACAAATACACAATCGTATTGTCCTAAATTGACCTACAATCACTTTAGAATTAGAATTATTGCTGCAGGGGAATTGTTGTCTTTCACACAAATATAAACTAGCTGTACTTGACACACTCTTCAAGTCAGTTAAACCTGCTCCAGAACACTACCATGGGATTGCTACATGCCAAGGCAGTGCAAACACATAAATACACACACAAAACAAACGTCTCCAGGATGCTAAATTATCTCCAATCATTATGGTACATTTAAATGCAAGCTGTTTGGAAATACTCCCCCTCAGGGTTTCTGAAAACACTGTGTGACTTTCTCCCGTGTCCCTCTCAGCTGTTTGTGTGTCCTTGAAACTCAACTATCAGGTTTGTTACGCAACAAAAAACAAAGCTGCTGTTTCCATCAAAACTCCTCCTCCTTCTGCATCCTAACTGAGAGTAAAGCTCTTACCTGTCGACTCCAAACCCCAAACATCAGAAAACAAACCCTCTCACAGGTCCCCCACAAACAGAATTCCCTCCATTCTGAGGATGCTCTGAGACATTTATTGTCCATTAAGGACTTACCGTAGGTCTGTACTTCATGGCTCCGGTTCTTGTTCGGACACACACCAGTACCACGCCCTCACTGACAGCCCCGCTGTAAGAATGCAGCCTCCAGCCCCGTCCCGTCCCGTCACGACCACTATTTAGCTAAGAGTTTGTTTTTAGAATCACTCCTCCACGGCCGCAGAGCCAGCTGCCAAAGCTTCTCCCCTTACCGACACTCTCTCTAAGCTCCACGCTGGTTCACCCACTTTTTTCTCCCTCCCTTCAGAGGAAATGCTCCGTCTCCGTGTTGGGTGACACACTACCCCACTCCTTCTTTCCCTCTGCTTCTTTTCCCTGCTGTGTCATCCTGTTCTCAATCAAACTACACCCAGTGAATTCCAAGGAGGATACACATTATCCATCCACTTCAGGAGATTGAATGTGTCCTTAACCCAAAAGGGTGAGCAATGTGCGTGTGCTTCTAATAAGGAAAACAGGGAAACCCTTGAGTCGTGAATGCAACACAAGCCAATAAATCACCTTTTATTTGAGCCTTTGAGTTTCCTTTTCCTTCCCGTACTGCTCTCCTCCACCCTGAGATTTACAAGCTAAACACAAGCCAGACGTGAGGCCTCACTGTCATTAACACGACTTGTGTTGCTGCATCTATAGCCTTTAACACACTCACCCACATCACTGTGTAATCAATGAAGCACGCATGCAGGCTCAGAGACCTGGAGTCATTAGCCCAATATAATTACAGGGAGGGTAATTACTCCAGACCGATCTCTTGTACGTGCACGCTCAAATACACACACACGCACGCACACACACACACACACACACCAGATCAAAGCAGGAGTCTAATCCATCTGCTTGTTAATACTAATAACGACTGACATCTAACTTATAATGGACATGTTGCTGAGAACAAAGAGGGAGACGAGTTTCCACCACGCTAGCTGATCTGAAACACACACATACGCTAACAAGGGTTACCCTGACAGCTGCCGCACATCTCAGTGCAGAAGTCACCTGTTACATAGCTTGTCTGCACAACTCCTGTTTTTATGAAGCCACAGAACATGTTGACAACAATACTCTTCAAAAACCGACAATTGTAGCTGAAAGATTGTAAAAATATAGCCCTGTCTTTGATATCGATGAGAACGCTGACAATGAGTGAAAGTCAAATTTACTCCTGGACTTTGAGTGAATAATTCCATATTTAGCTGCTAACAATTCAGTTTTATGTCACTCCTTTCCCTCATCTCCACCACACAGTCCCTGAGCAACAACCCATTTATTTAAAAATAGACAATTGCAGTTAAAAATGGATAAAAACACAGCCTTGTGACACATAAGTCTTTGATATTGATGAGAGCTCTGTTTAAAATGTGGATTCACTCGATCAAACAGAATGAGTGAATAATTCCATATTTAGCTGCTACTCTTGATCACATGGTTTACTGAGGCTTAGCAAAGAGGCTTGATCCGCCTCCGTGTGAAACTCTGCTCGTTTCTCGAGTAGCACTGGGACGCTCCGTGCTCTGAGCAGCTTCACCTGCTCAGAGAGTTTGAAGAACATCCCATCAGAGCTACAGAAGATCCATAAGAAACAGTTGTTCTGTTATTGTAGACGAGACCAGGGATTGTAGAGTCTGAAACATTGTAGGTTAATAATAACTTCTGATACTGTAGAACATTCTGTCCCCTAATGGTGAAATAACTGATGCATCATTGAGTCCATTTGTTTTTGTTTAATCATTATGGTCTGGAATTATGTCATCAGGATAAGTTAAAATTAGGTTAATTTAAATTAAATTGATCAAATCTTAATCAATAAACCTGATCAGATTCAGTAAATCATTGATCCCTGAGGGGGAATTGGGTGACGTTAATGCTGCACTCATACATCTTTATATGACATATAAATAATTAAAAAGGAGCAGTCAGAATATCAGTACAGCTTATATCTACCTTTTAATTGTGTCTTACTCATTGTTTTAAATTAAATGTTTATTTTTGACATATTTTTGTTTAATTATAGTTTGCTTTTTTATTAGTATTTATTTTGTTTACTCATAGGAAATAAAAAATAATTTTTTTCAGAAAAAAAAAAAATCATTAATATTTCTTAAAAAAAATAAAATGAATGTGGAAAACACGGAATTTGGAAAAAAAAATTAATTTTTTTAATTTGTAAAAAGATAAAATGGATTTTATAGGGCCTTACCTCTGGCTAGCTCGCTCATTTAAAACATGCAGACTTTTTGGACCTTGCCTCTTGAATCAGAATCGTTAAGAATCAGAATCGGATCGAGGAATCGTAATCAGAATCAGAACCAGAGTCATTCAAAATCAAATGATGTCCAACCCCTCTTGTAAAGCACAGTGAAATGCCTTGTGTATCAAATGCAGGAGTGTGACGATATCTCGATACGGCGATATATCGCAATATTTTTTCACACAATCGATTATGGATATGCTCGCGCTAAGTATCGATTGTTTTTTTTTGTTTTTTTTCAAAACCATTTCTGCTTTTTCACTAAAATGTGCAGGTACGTCTTCACAGAAATGTTGTTACTGTTTGTTGAAGGAACCAATATATTGTTTACTGGAATATTGCACTATAATGGTGTCACTGGTAAGAAAGACCCCATGATGTGTTTACAGAAAGCACTATTGGAGATATTTATTCATTTACATTGGTATGTTGACACTTATTTACAGAAATGTTGCACTAAAATAGTGTCACTGTTCATAGGATATAAAATAAAAATTGTATTTTTTCACTTTATCTTTTTTTGTTCTTATGTCAGATTATCGTAGATTGATTTCTGACCAATATATCGATAATCGCAGTATCGTCATATCTTGAGATAATTGTTGTCATGAGCTTTGTATCGCGTATCGTATTGTGAGGTACTTAGATGTTCCCACCCCTAATCAAATGCACAAATACATTTGCCTTGACTTTTTAAGTCAGATTTGAAAGTTCAAATCCTTGCATGGATGTCTATAATAAAGAGCTTTCACGCTCCAGCAACCCTTAAACTTTCAACCTAAAACCTAAATTTAGTGCAGCTTCCCAACATTTTTAAATAATTCTCATATTTCAAATATTTTACACTAAAAATGGATAGTTTACATGAAGATAAAATGGCTGAATGGACTATCCACTTTAATTCTAAAGCAGTTTAAAAAAAAAAAAAAAAAAAAGCAACACCAATAAACAGTAAACAGGAGGCGGTGGATACAGAAGGAAACCTGGTGTGAGGTAGAAGAGGCTTGAACTTCAGCTTCAAAGCTCTGAGAAGCAGCAGGAGTCTGGTTTTTATAAACCTCATTAGGAGGACATGCTCTTTCCTGCACATCCAACAAAGCAGAGTCATGAACTAAATATATACTAGTGTGACTCTGTGATAGCTCTTAGAGATTTACCACAACAGTTCAGTCAGTAGTCAACGTTTCCTTCACTAAATAAGCACCAGACGAGGTCACACTGGACCTGCTCCATCACAAAGGCTCCATTCAAACCATGACCATCTACTTACAGCTGATGACAGTAGCATGCACCACAGCACTATGTGGAATGAGCACAAAGATTTTCAATGTGGGGATCCAATGACTTACTAACGCCTTCTGCTCTACGCTGCCCTCTACTGATCACCTTGGTTGAACTTGGAAGAACAAGGAAATGGACCACGGCTGCACCCTTTGATTGTTCAAAGAAACACACACAGATAAAGAAGCCTTCAATTTATAGAGTTCTATTGTCCACATGCTGTTATATTCATCCTGTATTTTATTGCAATATGAGCTGTGTTTGTCGCGCCATAATGTCAGAAAAACCCACAACACGGTGACAGAAGGAAACAGATAAGGACAGGGTTAACAAACAAGAAGTTATCATATTGTTTCATTGAGCAAATAATCCACGCCCACTCTCCTTGGACTTTTCATGAGTGTAAGGACTGTGACAGCGTGTGTGTGTGTGTGTGTGTAAGTGTCCTTCTGCAGGATTGTGCTGAGGCAGCAGATCTGAATGAGTTAGAGGGAGGAGGGGCTCTATTTCAGGGTCTAAGACAGTTGTCCTTAAGCCCTTTATTATACACATTAATGACTCACGCAGCAATGCTCAGGCTAACCTTAACCATTGTAATTTTCTACATAGCACCACATTCGTTCAGCCACATTTAAAATTCAACAAGCCGGACATTTCCCACAGCCAATAAACCAAATTTGGAACAAACAGACAAACAAACAAACCAGGCAAAATTAATTCAAATGTAATGAGAAAAACTCCAATGAGTTACAATTAAAGTGTAGGATAAAATACATTCTGAAATGTTCAAACAAACAGAAAAACAGGTCTAGGTTCCTTTGTCAGTTTTATATTTCAAAGTTGAGGAAATCATGCTTTCACAACAGTGTGTGCACTGAGCCATTTGGAGTTATAAAAAGTGTTGCATTCAAGGTCTATTTTAAGTAAAACGATTTAAATTAAACTAAATGTGCAAACATCTTAAAATCAAATTAAATCACAGCTTTTTAAGCATTTAAAACACTTCCCGTACTATTTTAAAGCACTGAATGCTACATCATTTATATTATTTCAAAGAAATTTTCAATAAAGTTTAATGCATAAATTATATGAAGTATTTATCAATAAAAATGTTTTATTTGTATACCTAACATCAAACAGAGTGCTACGTTAATAAATGATAAACTACTAAAGGTCCAGTTAGTATCACTGATGGATAGAGTGCGCTCATGTGTGATAATGTTTACAGTTGTCCATCACATTAAAATACACACAGTCCCTGAGCAACCCATTTCTTTCACATGCATTTGTCCCTCCTCTCTGTTCAGTGTGCAGACAGTGCATCATAGGAAGTTTGTGGCCCCGCCCCTCTCTAGTCCGAGACACAGCCCGATGGACTGAAAAGCTAAAAATCAATCAGGAAACAACACTGGTTGTTCACTTCCATCCTGTCGTTCAAATTGAGTATTTTTCCTTTGAGTCCTAAAAAACTTCTCCAAACTATGGGTCCTTCATTTAGGTCCTTCTGACGCTAATGCAGGGAACATGCAAAGATAATCGTGCTGATTTTTTGGCAGGGAGGAAGATCTGTGATGGGAGTAGGGGTGTGAAAAAAAATCCATTTCACAATATATCGCAATTTTTTGGGTGGCGATTTTTTTTTTTTTTAATTACATTTTTTTTGGGGGGGGGATATTTAATCAATATTTGTGTATTTGTGCAATATTTTAGTGGTGGTTACAGTGCTTTTAATGTGCTGCAATGGTTATATTTGATGGACTTGATTTTATGATGGCAGTGTGTAATACCTGCAATATTTATGTATGCACAGGCATTTTTTTTTTCATATAATCTGTTCAGATCAGTGCTTAAACTGACACAATAGGATAAATATTTTTTTCTTATTTTTGTACATTGTCACTAACTCAGGGTGATTTATCCTTAATGTTCTCACTTACATGTTACAATGCCGTCATTACGTTGTCATGGTTACTTTGAGACTTCTACACAGTAGTTTCAGTGAAAAGAAACTTGTTGCACTTTGTTTTATGAGTGTAACACTGTATTTTCTTTTTTTCAGTGAAAATGTGCAAAAACACTAATAATAAATAATATATAGGATGTTTTGAAGCAAATAGTTTTGATTCAATTCCTTTGAATGACCAATAACTTCTGATGAACATATACAGCAACTTGATTTTTCATCTCTACGTTTAATTTTAACTGGGTAGAATATCGCGATAATATCATATCGTGACCCACGTATCGCGATACGTAACGTATTGCAACATCCTTGCCAATACTCACCCCTAGATGGGAGAGACTGGTTCTGAGATTATTAGAGCTCACCAAACACACAGTACGATTAAAATGCTCTATGCCTGATTTTTAATCTTCATATGTGTGGGCTTTGTTCAGATGAAGTGTCTCTTCACATTTCAAAAATCCTTGTGTGTGTACCCTGCTTAAATAAAGGTTGACTGGACTAAAACCTACAAACTGTAATAGATGAGCAATGATCAATGGAAAAACAAGCAGTAGTCAGCTTTATTGACCCATTGGCAACAGATGGAACCCAATGCCTGATAGCCTTTAATGCTACAGAGGCTACATGGTTTTTATGGTCTCTGATCTATAAAAGATGCTGTAAGGAGCATAAAGCCATGGTGATGAGACAAACATTGTTACATAAAAGCATCTTGAGGCTTTACATAGGAAGGCTCTCATACTGAGCTCTGTGTGCGACGAGAGTCAGATCTAACTTTATTTAAACAGGAGAGCAGTTATACAGTCTGGGTGTGAGGTCAGGGTTAATGATTAGCAGTCAGTGTTTACTGAACTCACAGAATGTGTGTGTGTGTGTGTGTGTGTGTGTGTGTGTGTGTGTGCGTGTGTGTGTGTGTGTGTGTGTGTGTGTGCGTGTGTGTGTGTGTGTGTGTGTGACTGTCCTTCCCCTTTAAAACATGGCCTCTACAACAGGCAAGTATGCCTCCAAAAAAAAGAGGGAAAATCCACATTAAATGTTTAGTTTCAGAACTCTGTCTAAACACGAACCCCCTCTGACATCTTTTAGTAAAGCTTGAGATCAGATATTTGTGGGAAATCAGTAATGGGAGCGTGTCCTTTCCTTCTAGCGCTCTCTTTACTTTGCCCCCCTCCCTTTAAATTCTTCTTTCCTCTCTTACTTCCTCTTCACTCCACTTTAGTCACAATAATCTTGGTTATTTTTAGACATTTTCCACTCTCCCCACTTTGCCCCAACAGTCCAAAATTGCATCTGCTGAAATTCTTATCATGTTACATCATAACCAGGCTGGTTTACCATCTGAATCCAGGGTTAATGTTGACTTAACGTCAAACATCAATACTCAGAGGAATGCTTTGGTAACATTGCGTTAGATTTTATAGACTTTATTGCCTACTCTTTTCTACGTCTGTGGATAACAGTTGAACCGACTTTCTAAACCATCCCACCGACAACAGTCATGTAAGGTTCACCAAGATAAATAAAGCCGGTAAGGAAGTTTAGACATAAGAAAAAAACGAACATAAATATATTTAAATTAAAAGAAATTAGAAGAAACCCTGATTTAATGTAATGTTTGAGCCTTTTGTCAGTTCATTCTTTTTTATACACATGGGTACAGATCACCATTGTGCATGTCAAAAATAATTCTTAATAACAATGTTGCTCAGAGTGAGTTAGCGTGGACGTGCAGCGGACTTGGATGTTGCCCGACAAAGTTGACATTTTAGTGTTGTTATAAAAAATAAATTACATTTGTAAACATTTTTTTATTCCATCCTCTTTTGCCAATTTGTTTTAAACTTATTTACCCTCCATAGTAGGGCTGGGCAATTTTGCCTCAGAAAAAATCTCAGATTTTTTAAAGAAAAATTCGAGTTTCCATTCGATTTTTTTTTTTTTTTTTTTTTTTTAATGCACTTAAAAATGACTGCAGACATCAGATGTATTGTCAAAAGTGCAACTTTACTGCTGTGATTATATATATATATATTTAATTCGAATTAGCAAAATAAAAATCATTTTTATCTACAAATTCGATTAATCGATTAAATTGATTTTTTTGCCCAGCCCTACTCCATAGACCCCATCACACAATTAATTCAGAGGGGAAAGAAAAGGAATAGGAGTATGTGCTATGTAGAGTAGAGCTGGGTTTTAATGTGTGCGTTATTAAGAAATAACACTATGGAGTTGTAGTTTAGAGTTTTTATGTTGAAAAAATTTGTGAAACAACTGCATTGTTACAATAGAAATAGTTGGATGCTGTTTTGATATATTTATATGTTTATACAGAAAATGTATATATTAAATTAACATGCATTAACACAAACACACACAAAAGTACAAAAAATTGGTACCGTTGAGTGCCGATACTCATTCCCAGGTACCGGTTCCCGCCCCTAGTCGTGATGAACAAGAGGTTCAGATTATTACGACTGCATTCACATCTGAAAAGGCACTGGTACAAGGAAAGTTTTAGCCGTTTGTGTATTTGCTGAACTGTCAGTGATTTTAAGGCATGCATACACTGCGATTTACGGCCCATTTTGAGCCAATTTTGATTTGTGCGTCTATGTTTGGGATCGGGCCGAGTCTGTGTGTCGTGCATCGTGTAGTATACATGGGGAGATTAACACCTCACGACCAGCTCCAGATCAGCAATCGTATGGTCGTGAGAAAATCAAACATGTTTGAAATCCTGGTCGCTCCACATGAGGGCATCGCACTGTTGATGCAGTGCCACGGACTGTCTTATCTCAAACTCTCACACTGAGCATGCGCGAACACCGTAGGGCCGCTGTACAATTGCCATCTTTTCTTTTTTAAAGCTCTTTTTGCTAAGATTTGTGAGTGTCTCTCCACTTCCGGGTTCTTCTTCTTCTTCTTCTTCTGTTTTAATGGCGACGCTTCAGAGTTCTTCTTCTTCTAATTGAACAGTTACATTTCCCGAAACAAGAACTCGATGTGTCATGTATGGACGTAGAGTGTCAGCAGTCAGATTGTGTCAGAGTGTCGGTCCGTACAGTGTGAGAACATGAGTCGTGAGCTGCGCACATTCGGAATCTGCAATTGAGTCACACAGTTTGAGCTAGAGCTGAGTACAACGATTGAAAACGATCACAGTGTGTGCCCGCCTTAACCCAGAGAAACAGAATATCAGAGCTCCTAGATAACATGAAATAACAAGAACAACTAAACTAAAACCTGAAAATGAAACTGTCCCACCACCAAATACAAGCATATAGAAAAATTCTTGAGAACAAGCAATTAGAAATGAGTTAAATATAACAACAATAACCATTTTCTGAGTAACTAACAATGGCTACAGCCTTCACATCACTTAAACTGCACTGTTACATCATACCAAGCACATTCATGATTGCAGGGTTGCACAGTTCACTTTCTGCTGGAGTTCATCACTTTGAGGAAACCCAGCCTGGGAGGATGTTGATATATTTCAAAACCATAAGATCAAGAATATGACCGGGGGTTGGCCGTTATTGCTACAAGCACCATAAACCAAAATCATATAAGGCGGCGGCTGGATTAGCATGGTACCTTGCAGGGATGGTTCAGTATCAGCTAAGAGGGCAAAGATAAGTTCAGAGATATTACCTACTTTAAAAAGTTTGAATAGGAAAAACAGGCATGCATTCCATGCACATGACAACTGCACCCAGCTGAAGTTCATAATGCCCAATATACACATTCACATGTCATCTGAAATCTCTGAACCAATGGAAAGAACTACATTATAATCTGGCATTCATCCCACAGTACTGTGTGTCCGGTGCTGAGCTCATTTAAACCTTATGTTAGTATGGCACACCTCATTTGATGACACTTAGCTGAGTAGCCACACTATTATTTACATGCAAAAGTTTGATGAAGGAAAATCAGCTATAAAAATTTATGGACTGTTATATATGTTAATCTTTAAACTGTGGCCTTTTAAAGCCTTGAGTTGTGCAAAAACACTGGCCTTATCTCAACAACAACATATTGGGTGTGTAAGTGTGCTGTTAAAATGATGAAGCTTTGTCCAGGCTGGCACATTATAATGAAGTCTCTCTACCTAATAGGTACTTAGGAAACTTCAACAAGAAATATTTCAAAAAACTTTACACCAACTCCTCCTTGTTTTGGATAGCAGCTGTCAATGCAGACTATAGGACAAAACCCAGAGGAGGGTCAAATACCAACCTGGAGGCTTTAAATCAGCCAGATATCTTACATGAAGTCTGTTAGCGTTAGCCTCCACACACGCACACACGCACGCACGCACACCCCGCAACTAAACCAATCCTGACAATAACTAGACTGTTATTGCACCATTGTGAGTCCATGCATCCTTTCAGCCCTCCTTTGTATGTTAAACACTAATTTTCCTACTGTCATTCATTAGGTTATTCATAACAACATAGACAATAAGTATCAACTGATAAAGGTTGGCACCTGGTCACAATTGCCACAAAATTAGTGGAAATTTACAGAAGCAACTGGAGTAGGGCTTCTGACTTTCCAATTCAAAATTTCCTCAAATCCATTTCAGGGTACAACCATTGCCGTGTGAGTTTACACATTTGTTTAGTTTCTGTTTTATTGTCTTATTGCCCAAATGAAATTTTCGACTTTACTTGCTATTAAACATCGGGAACCTCCTCTCACCAGTCGGTCAAACTCCTGAAGTTTGCAGACGACACGACAATCATCGGTCTCATCTCTGATGGAGACTAGTCTGACTACAGGTGGGAGACAGACCGGTTGGTGTCCTGGTGCAGCCAGAACAACCTGGAGCTCAACGCTTTAAAGACAGTGGAGATGATAGCAGACTTCAGGAAGAACCCAGCCCCCCTCACCCCCCCACCCTGGGAGACTCTACAGTGAGCTCTGTGGAGTCCTTCTGCTTCCTGGGGACCATCATCACTCAGGACCTCAAGTGGGAGCTGAACATCAGCTCCCTTATCAAAAAAGCTCAGCAGAGTATGTACTTCCTGCGGCAGCTGAAGAAGTTCAGTCTGCCAACAAAGATGATGGTGAACTTCTACAGCTCCATCATCCAGTCCATCCTCTGCTCCTCCATCACCATCTGGTACGCTGCAGCTATGGCCAAGGACAAGGCCAGACTGCAGCGTATCATCCACTTTGCAGAGAAGGTCATCGGCTGCAATCTGCCCTCCCTCCAGGACCTGTACGCCTCCAGGATTTTGAGGCGTGCAGGAAAGATTGTGGCCGACCCCTCCCACCCCAGTCATAAACTGTTTCAATCTCTCCCTTCTGGAAGGAGGTTTCGGTCCATCAGGACCAGAACCTCCAGACACAAAAACAGCTTCTTTCCCTCTGCCACCATCCACATGAACACACCCCAAGTCACCCACTGAACCCCCCTCCCATCCGATCACCACCTCCATGATGACATTATCTGCTGCACTGTATATATATATATATATATATATATATATATATATATATATATATATTTATCCTATTTATCCTTTATTCTCTATCTATCCTTTATTTATCCCTCATCCTTTATATTTATCATTATTATTATTATTACTGTTGCTGGGTTGTTTGTTTTTTTTTTCTTTATTTTTTTGTTGTTGTTTGTTTTGTGCACCAACTACCAAGACAAATTCCTTGTACTGTCCTTAAAACTGTACATGGCCATTAAAAACATTTCTGATTTCTGATTCTGAAGTCATACCAAACAAATAGGGTTATTTGGGTCAACTACTGCCGTTAATCTTATATTGATATGCTTCACATGATTTATGGCTGTCAAAAGGATTACGCTAGAATTATGGGAGATTATGATGTAAAAAAAATTGTACCATGGAATAGTGTAATACGGTTCAACAACATGTAATTGAGGGTTTAGTCCTTGTCATAAAGTTTCCATTTCATTTTTGCATGAAATTTCATGCAGTCGTGGGGTTAAGAAAAATTTTTTTCAATGAGACTGAAATTTGACATAATTCTATACTTGCTAGATGTTCAGTTGTTCAGATGTTCAGGAAAAACAACTTGTAAACATGTGATATTATTTCAAAACCTGCATGGAAGGCATTAATGTGTCATATTGTGGCCTGATTATAAATACTGACAAAAATGGTTTGGAGATTTTTTTTTCCATTTCAGAATGTGAACTTTGCATTTTCAGTATGTTTTCTGTGATCAGAAAGTCAAAGTCCTATGAGTGCACTGCACACAGTCTGTTCCTGCACAACAGCATGTTTGACAATGCCTTACAGTAAATGCATGCTCTGCTGTTAGCTGGTTAAAAACACAAAGATCATATTGATCATGTTGTAATGACTCAGTAGTGGGGGTCATAACTACTTCAGCACTGATCTAAAGTGGCTGCAAATGACTTGGTTTAATTCGCCTTCAGATTTCCAAGGAGAAAAAAATATAGATATCTGCTTCATGCAAAGGAAATACTCATTTAAAACAAGCACTTTAAACAAATACTGACCGTTTATTATTGTTTGGCCCAATACATTTGATGGAAGTTGCTTATATGTTACATTCATATTAATACAACATTAGGGATGCACCGAATATTCGAAATATATATATATATTCTGAATATATTGGGCCAAATGTTGCAAAAAAAGCAACATTTGGCCTTCGGTTTAGGGAGTTAAAAACAAGGCCGAATAGTAGTGTGTGACGCAATGACGCAATCAAACAACGTGCAGTGATTTTGAGTCGGAAAAGTGTGTGCGCGCGTTGCTGCAGGAGAGAGCAGCAACAGCTCCTCCTTTCCGCACACAAACACAGCCAGACTCTCTCCTTTTCGCTCTCCGTCACCGCATAAAAGTTGGAAGCCATCCAATTCCACAAAAGAGTCCGTTGTTAGCGCTGTGAGCCACAAATCCGCAACATCCCCATCATTTCCTCCTTACACTACACCAGGTCTTGCTGCATAGACTGGTGTAGCATTAGCATGGAGTGCTAACAGCTGATGTATGTAAAGAATGGATCCGTGGCTCCAAGCAGTGACTCCCAACACGATCGGCAGCAGAAAAAGTAATGCAGTTTGGGCGTCCAGCAGTGTAGTTTGTATTTACATATATGGCAATAAAGTACATTATGTATTCTATATTAAACAGCAGTGTTGTTTTAGATGTTGGAGAGGGAGGAGCTCACATTCTAAGAGGCGTGTTAGGTGACGTCACCTGCCAACGTTGGCAAAATCCAACACACCCATTTGGAGCTGAATTTTTACAAAATGTGGAATAACAAGGGAGGGAGCAAACATAACTTTTTTAACTTTGTCCCTCTGAATGAGGCTAAATGGATGTATATCACTGTGGCAAAACCATTAGAAAGTGATTTTTAATGCACTTTAGTTTTTTTGGAACGCATTGTTTTATTTGATGGGCTAATATAAATGAAAAATTTTGATGTGCTTTTTTTGAAAAGCAAAGGCTACTGTAATATTTAAAAAATGTCATAATATTCAATAAACATTTACTTTCTTTAAAAAACATGTCTAAAAATTTATTCTAGGCTATTAATGCACTATTTAAAAAAATAGTGAAAAACTTAACAACTGCATTCGATATTCGGTATTCGGCCAAGTGTTTAGATTTTATTCGGCTTCGGCCTCAAATTTTCATTTCGGTGTATCTGAACTGTTTTTTTTTCTTTTTAATAGAACCTACTTTTGTTATTAGAAAGGCTTGTCCCGCCTTCCACATAACTAAAGTAGATTCTAAAAAGTCCATCCCATAACAGGTTGATAAATGGTAATTATATCTTTGAAAAGGTCGACTTTGTGACATTTAGCCGACTAAAATCTTAATGTCATTTAGTTGACTAAAACTAGACTATAACTGAAATAGTCTCCTCCATGAACCGCCACCTTAACGTGGTGGAGGGGTTTGAGTACCTGAATGATCCTGGGAGCTATGTTGTCGGGGGCTTAATGTCCCTGGTAGGGTCTCCCAAGGCAAACAGGTCCCAGGTGACGGGTCCGACTAAGAGCGGTTCAATAGCCATATATGTACATTAAACAACAAAGGCAGTTCACGTCGCCCGGATTGGCGCTACCGGGGCCCCACCTTGGAGCCAGGCAAGGAGTTGGGGCTCGAGTGCGAGCGCCTGGTGGCCGGGGCTTTGCTCACGGGCCCCGGCCGGGCAGAGCCCGAAAGGACGATGTGGGCCCGCCCTCCCGTAGGCCCACCACCCGCAGGAGGGATCATATGAGGCCGGTGCAATGTGGATCGGGCAGTCGTCCAGGGCGGGGGCCTTGGCGATCTGATCCCCGGCTACAGAAGCTAGCATTAGGGACGTGGAATGTCACCTCTCTGGCGGGGAAGGAGCCTGAGCTTGTATGCGAGGTGGAGAAGTTCGGACTAGATATAGTCGGTCTCACCTCGACACATAACAAGGGCTCTGGAACCAGCCTTCTCGACAGGGGTTGGACTATCTTCTACTCTGGAGTCGCCAATGGTGAGAGGCGCCGGGCCGGGGTGGCTATACTTCTTGCCCCCCGACTTAGTGCCTGTACGTTGGAGTTTACCCCGGTAGACGAGAGGGTAGCCTCCCTCCGCCTTCGGGTGGGGGGACGGATCATGACTGTTGTTTGTGCCTATGGGCCAAACAGCAGCTCGGAGTATCCACCCTTCTTGGATTCCTTAGAGGGAGTACTGGAGAGTGCTCCTTCTGGGGATTCCCTCGTTCTGCTGGGGGACTTCAACGCTCACGTTGGCAGCGACAGTGAGACCTGGAGGGGCGTGATTGGGAGGAATGGCCCCCCTGATCGGAGCCCGAGCGGTGTTTTGTTGTTGGACTTCTGTGCTCGTCACAGATTGTCCATAACAAACACCATGTTCAAACATAAGGGTGTCCATATGTGCACTTGGCACCAGGACACCCTAGGCCGCAGTTCGATGATCGACTTCGTAGTCGTGTCTTTCGGACTTGCGGCCGCATGTCTTGGACACTCGGGTAAAGAGAGGTGCGGAGCTGTCAACTGATCACCACCTGGTGGTGAGTTGGCTCCGATGGCGGGGGAGGATGCCGGTTAGACCTGGCAGACCCAAACGTATAGTGAGGGTCTGCTGGGAACGCCTGGCAGAGTCTCCCGTCAGAAGGAGCTTCAACTCCCACCTCCGGGAAAACTTCAACCATGTCTCGGAGGAGGTGGGGGACATGGAGTCCGAGTGGGCCATGTTCCGTGCCTCTGTTGCTGAGGCGGCTGATCGGTGCTGTGGCCGCAAGGTAGTCGGTGCCTGTCGTGGCGGCAATACCCGAAGCCGTTGGTGGACACCGGGGGTGAGGAATGCCGTCAAGCTGAAGAAGGAGTCCTACCGGGCCTTTTTGGCCTGTGGGACTCCGGAGGCAGCGTGTGGTCAGAGTGTGGTCCGCATTGCCGGCAGTAAGTCAAAATCGTTTCCGGTGAGGGTTGGACTCCGCCAGGGCTGCCCTTTGTCACCAATTCTGTTCATAACTTTTATGGACAGAATTTCTAGGCGCAGTCAGGGCGTTGAGGGGGTCCGGTTCGGGGGCCTCAGTATTGCATCACTGCTTCTTGCAGATGATGTGGTCCTGTTGGCTCCAACATACCGTGACCTTCAACTCTCACTGGATCGGTTCGCAGCCGAGTGTGAAGCGGCCGGAATGAGAATCAGCACCTCCAAATCCGAGTCCATGGTTCTCGACCGGAAAAAGGTGGAGTGCCTTCTCCGGGTTGGAGTTGAGGTTCTTCCCCAGGTGGAGGAGTTCAAGTACCTCGGGGTCTTGTTCACGAGTGAGGGAAAAATGGAGTGAGAGATCGACAGGCGGATTTATTTATTTATTTTATTTATTTATTTAATTTATTTATTTATTTATTTATTCAGTTTATTTCCGACATGGTTACATTCACTTTTTTTTTTTTTTTTTTTTCTTTTTTGTACATGCCGAAAAAGGATTGGTGCGGCGTCTGCAGTGATGCAGAGTCTGCACCGGATGGATGGATGGATGAAATAGTCCTGATGACTAAACTGTTACTAAAACAAAGTTACATTTTGTTCAAAAGCCAATGACTAAAATTAAATCAAAATTTTCTGTCAAAATCAACTATGGTTTATATAACAAATCAAAATTTTAACCTGCTATCTAAAACAATCCTCCTCATTTTGTTCACATAATGATGGTCAAACTGGACAGAGCTTTTGTTAAACAAATGTTATCATGAGGTCACTTCAGAGGCACTTTTTCCCATTTGGCACTTGCTATTTTATCTCTAAAATCTATGACAAAGCAACACACCAACCCATGAAAGCTATATTTTGTAAAGATTAATGAATGAAGAAATCTGCATTAGTGTGACCTCATTGTCCTCATGTATCCACATGGCCTTATGTCAAGTGCTCATAACTTGACACCTTTTTTACATCTTTTAAATGCCTTGGCAACAAAGAGCTTAATTTTGTCCCAAAAAGCCATCAGATTGGCTCGGTTACAAGACCATAACAGAAATATTAAAAAGGTTTTAAAGTAACTTCTGAATTTAATCAGCGCACAGTTATTTCAGTGAACTGAAGATGTAAAAAAACTGATGGCTAACCTACCAAACTGAGCTGGGAAAGATTGACATGAAGGTGGCCACAGTTACATGATGTTTTTTAATTCCAAATGAGTTAATCTGAATTAAATTATTTGGAATGAAAGAGTTCTGCTTCGTGTTTACATGGAAATAGTAATTTTAAATAGAGGTTTACATGGAAAACAGGTTTATTCAGTTTTATTCAATTCGGCTTTCGGTCTGGGGGTTGGGAAGGGTTCTGATTAGACAGGGGGCAAACGCGACGTATCACGTCTATCGGGAAAAAACACATACACACCTTTTCTTTTCAGCTCCAACTTAAGAGACCACATGATAACTGTTTTCACTTTTATTTTGATTGTAGTTTTGAAACAGCAGCTCAACAATAACATATAGGTTTCACTTTCATCCATGGAGCAGGAGAGAGATAAAGCAGTGGAGAATGGAAGCAGAACACAGTACTTTGGTCAATAAAAGCCAACGGTTAGTTGCTCTACCTCCACTATACAGGATGTTGAGTGAAAAAATAACTTTATAATGATCCGCGCATCATTAGTGAAGCTCTGGTGCATCATGTCCCCAATGAAGCAGATCCCCTTGCCAACGTCATGAGACAGGTTAGTTTTACCCTACTGATGATGTGTTGTTGCAATAGTAATTCTATTGCAACAACACGTGGATTTCTCTCCAAATGTTTCGTCCATCCACTCCTTTCATTATATCCATGTCTTATAAAGCTCTTATTAAATAAAGAGTCTCAACTCTAGTCCTTATGTCATCATTGCGGCAACTCGCGCATGCGCAGAACGACCGGAATTAAGTGTTTTCAAGAAAGAGGAATTATTTCATTCGGAATTAAAATTGGAATTAACCAGCCAACTAATGCGGGTTTAAGTTTAAATTAAGCGTTTACAAGGTCTGTTATGGACTGGCGCCCTGTCCAGGGTGTACCCCCGCCCAGCGCCCTATGAGAGCCGGAGATTGGCACCGGCAGACCCCCGCGACCCTGTTAAATGGTAATAAGCGGGTATGAAAATGGATGGATGGGAGGGTGAGTTTAAAGAAAATGTATCTTTTATTCTGAATTGAAGAGGAATTAAAGCTCCCATGTAAACATGGCCAGTGTGTCAGTGCCACTGGAGGTGATGTGATGTGATGTGTTGCATGTAGTCGTGAAAAGGAGTGACATATTGTGTTGTCAACACAAACTGGAAGAACACCATTACAAAAGATCCAATGTGATTCAAAAGCCCTGAAACTGGTCATCAGAATAAAAGCAGAACCAAAACACTTTGCTTTGTTTAAGTGTTTTTCCTGGATAGTTTTTTTTTTAATCTTTTCTAAAACTGTAAAATACACTGAAAAGACTGTGAGAAATCAAGGATGTGGTAAAAAGCAGCACTGGGATAGAAGGACAACATTTTTACGAAAAAATAAATGTCAACGCAGAGCGACTGTGATGTCAGAGCTAAAGAATGTAAGCCATGTGGGCGGCATGCGAGAGTTGGGAAACCAGCGGAACCGAAGAGCAGAAGAGGGTATGGAAAGAGGAAGAAACGCAGGAAGCTGATGTAGATGATGAAAGAGTTGCAGTCAGAAGGAGACCTATTTATAATTAAGGTGTGAGTTTGTTTTATCTGACATCACTAACGGTCTGTCAGAGGGGTTTCCCCACGGCTACTGCTCCTGCTGAGCCCCCCCTGCTGCCACCTACATAGTGTTTCTCTGTTGGCCGAACCAAGTGAATCATCACAGTGCACGACACATGCACGTGTGTGTCAAACAATAGCAAAGCGTGACGTTGCCACCGGGAGCGAATGAGATGAGAGCGTAAATGTGACCAAAGACCGGAGCAGATGGCTTGAAGTGATGTGAAAGAAGGAAAAGTGGGCAGCTATTTTCTGTACTTCACTCCAAATTCCTTATATGGAATCACTCTGTGAATCTCACACTCGGACACGCCCACTTTTCCACTGTGGCACTGGCCATGCAGGCATTTCCTAAGTGTCTAACATCTTCCATAAAGACAAGGACTTGTGTGGCTGCAGGTGGTTTCTGAATAATCACACCAATCTGTGACTGCAATCACATCTATTTAACCATCTATAATGTGTATAGCTCAGTATGGCTGAACAGGAAATCACTCCTAATTACCACAGTGTCTGAAGCCTGGTTTGTTTTTACAAGTCATGTTAAAAGGTCATATTCAAGACATACAAAGGAGGAAAGAGGACTTTTAAAAATTTGTGTTACAGCTGGGAAACCATTCAGACTGATGAAGGCTCAATTACACTTAACATTTCTTTTGAATTGTTGTAGAGCATTAAGGAATTATTATTATTTTTACGATACATATTGTAAATGATAATACTTGTTGTGTTGTTGTTCTGTCCTAATAATTTATATATTCTAAGTTGTCATGTTTTTGGGTTTGTAAATGTTTTGGGCACAGAGATTAGTAATGTCAATTTCTCAACTAAGTGGTTCTCAAACTTTTTTGTACAAGTACCCCTTTCTCTTATTTCTGAATCCAAGTCCCCCTTATGTCCGACTACTACATTTTGCTCAGAATTCTGTGAAAAAACAACTATAGAGCATAATGATGGAATGAATGAGTGATAACACACATTTCAAAGAATCTCATTTTGTAAAAAAAAAAAAAAAAAAAAAGTGGAATGTAACTGAAGTATTTCTGGTCACCTCCCTCCTGATGTGGGACCAAGACTGACCTTTGTATTTTCAGCTCTTGTTCTAATCAAGATCATTTCTATCATCATTTTTTGTGTTTTGTCTTTTGTTGTTGTTTTTGTGCGTTGTTGGTATTATTTAAATCATTCTATCTCAGCGTGTGTGTTTTTGGTGTCATCTGGTTGTTTCTTATGTCAATTTGTATGTTTTCTGTTATTTTTGTGTATTTTGTAGCAATCTTATGTGTTTTTCTCTCATGTTGTGTGTCTTTGTTGTCGCTTTGTGTGTTGCTGGTAATGGCAAGTATTTTTCTCTTTAGTGTGTGTGTTATTTTGTTTGTTCTTTTCATTATTCAGTATATTTTCCTCTTATTTTGTGTGTTTTTGTCTAAGAATCCCTGCTCTACATGCCTTGTACTGTAGATATAGTGGAAATTGACCATAAAGCTTTTGACTTTGATTGTGGTCTATAAATGTAGCCTTTAATACTAGTGTGAAAAGGTTTTTGGTGGAACAATGATCAGCATTGCTAACTTGTCACTTTGGCAGGGTTTTTGGGGTCACATTGGCATCAGTAGGTAGTGCATGAGAGCAACTTTTAGATGAAATGCAGGAACAGTTTAAAAGCAGCTTTAAATCAAGAGAAAAAAATACTTACCCCAGATCCTGATATTACTTTCCAGTATGTCCGGAATGGATAGATAATGTGCAGGTAATGAACTACACAAAACTTATAATAACTGATACGGGGCTCATCAAAGCACTTATACAGTCGTGCTATAGAGCTGGATTGTTTGTTCATATTCTGATTTAATCTGTGAACATGAGTCAGGAGCATGAAGTGGTTTAAAAACAAGCTTCGCACAGTCTCTCACAACCAACAGGGCTTTCCAACAACAGCGAGGCAAGTGGAGACATGCTGAGAGGAACTTAAAACATTAGGAACATTCAACCATCAGCTCCAAACCCCCATGATCTACCACCGTGATTTTACCTGCTGCACAACTGCTCTGCTCCTGCTAAATGTTGCACTATGATCACCCTGTTTTGTTTCTTAACACTATCACTCTGCAGCCCTCTTTGTCTTTACCTACAGCTCATGTGCTACTGCACATTCTTACAATGGGCTAGACTTAGAATACCTTCCCTCTGTACACATTATAATGCAGGGAAGAGACATTTTTAAGCAGTTGTTTGCATCAGAGAATAAAAGCTAGAGTCAGATTCGAGTGTGTCATTTAAAAGTGAAATACGTACACGGACGGTGAAAATGTGACAACATTCGAGCAAGCGGTGATGTGAACATCAATTCTAAAATGTGTGTGAACAGAGACAAAAGGAATACTATGAATTACTGTCCATTGTTTAGATCCGTTAACTGATTCTGACATATATCCTTTATCCTAGATTTTTCTTTGATCCTGCATAAAAAAGTGGCCATGATGTACTTTAAAAACATAAATAAATGAATAAATAAATCACCTACAGTGTTAGATGTAGGCCTAGAAAGCCTACTATTTTAAGCTACATAATGAAAATTGCACATTAGGAATTCAGATGTATTTAGTGTCCTGGTTGTCTTCTGTTCAGGGCTAGTAGTTACAGTAGTAACATTAACTGAGCCCCTGCCACACCTACATTTTTATGACTTTTGCTTCAAGAACTTTTAATATGAAGCAACATGCACATGTAAAATCACATAACTGCACTATAACAGAGAACCCTTCTCATCTGGCAATGATGTTATTTAAGGCTTGTCGTTGATGTAAAAAGCCAGGGTGGAACCAGCAAGTTAAACAGAAGAATGACAACATGAATCCCATCGTTCTGCTTAACACAAGGGCCCTCTTACACTGTCTTAAAGGACGCCACATGGCTATACTAATGGTTTAACTAAGTCTGACTCATTGACCTGTGGTTATCATGCAGACTCAAACAGACTAATGAGACTTAGATATGTGGACAAAGCCTGGATCATGGGGTCAAACTTAAATATCACATAGTCAACAAAGAAAACTATCCTGGACAAAATTTTGATGAGATTTTCAAAAAACCTGGATATATGTCTTCCCTGGTTTACTCTCCATTACCAAGCAATGAGGCGTTCAAAGACTGTAGCTTACAGATGGGTAGCCTGAAATGAGTGCAAGATACTCTGATCTCATTGATCAGCTGTTGTATGTGTTCCTTTGCAAGTGTACAACATCCTGCACCTGCTGCTCTTTGGCCTCCCTTCTATAGGCCACACAATTGTTATCCGATAGCAAAACTGATACATCACTATAATCAATAGTGTCCTAATCTTCACTTATTGGATTTTTAATACTCCTTCCCAATGTATTACACGGACAATCCCTCTGAGTCAGCCATTACTGAATCAAAGAAAATGTGTGAGGCCACATAGCCATGCATCACAGAAATGACTGACTACAAAACCTTGTTGTTCATTCAGTTCCAAGGACACACCTTCCAGCACAGCTCTGACATTTTCAAAGCTCCACATAAGGGCTCAGTTAAAGTTTAACAGAAAAGTACAAAGTAAGACAAGAAGGCTTCATAGACTTATCAAAGCACTGGAAAATTTATGCTCAATGGTTTCACTTTTTTTTTGGAATTGCTAAACTGAAACGGAAATGAGTAATCTCTGAAATGGAATTGCGGAAAATTTGAAACGGAAAAGCCAAGGCTCTAGTGATCACAGCAAGGATTTGTGACAGCGTGCAATAATTACAGACTAATGATACCAACCTATTGCCCAAAGCTAGAGTGAAACCAAAATTACATTTTCAGGTAAATCTCTGGATTGGTTATTTGGACTGTATAGTGTAGGTTACAGTGTGTGATTCCATAGTCCACCTACTTTCTTTGTTTATTAGCATCTAATCTTGCTCAGGTTTTACTGTTACTGTATCCAACAGGATGATAAGTGTTTAAGTAACTCGCTTTTACAGACCTTGAAAAACCAAACAGTCTGATCAATAAATCTTAGGAAAATATTATACATAATAATTGTGTTTCAAAATTACATACACAAACTCTATAAATCCCTTTACATATCAAACATTATTGAGATGAAAAGTACCTCTTTATTTTCTCATTTAAAGCTGTGAATGGGAACAAGGAGAGATGAAACTGGATTATTCTCCCAGGTTTAATCTAACTACAGACGTGCAACCATCAACAGAATGTGATTTAAGACCTAATTATAAATGAGATGATACTGACGAATGTATGGATAGACAAATAATCTATGGGAGTTCAGTTGATATTTCTGTGAGAAGTAAATGGACCCATTTGCATCATTCTAATTTCTTGTATGCGTAATGTATGTACTTAAAAGGCAAGGCAGCCGATGTGGACTTTGACTTGTGTCCAGGTTCGTTTCTATAAGCAGAAGCAAAGAGCAGTCACTCAGACCTTTTATTCCCAGCAGGGCTTGGCTCACAGTACTGCCCAGGCTAACTCTGGTTCTTTGGGAAACAACTGCACAGAAAAGTGAAAGCAGCCATCTTCAACAGCGTGCTATCCACGCACACACGCACACGCACGCACACAAGCGCACACACGCACGTCATCAGCATACAGGTTACCATGCCAGACACACCGCCCTCATTTAGCTTCCATAAGTGTTTCCGCATAAGTCTCAGCACACTACGCCTGCACATCTGTCTGCCATCTGAGGTACCAAGGCACTGTTTTAAAATGCCAGTTCAGCAAATTGCAGTCAAAACATTACAGATGGTTACACCCATGACCAGAGGTGTGCATGTCCTGACGGGGGAAGAAAAACCTTGAGTCTCATAGCTAATGCCTTTCTTAAAGGGGCAGTATTATGAAAAAAAATCCACTTTCTAATGGTTTTGCTACAGTGATATGCATTCCTTTAGTCTCATTCAGAGGGCCAAAGATGAAAAAGTAATGTTTCCTCCCTCCCTTCTTATTTCACATTTTGTAAAAAGTCAGCTCCTAACGGGCGAGTTGGATTTTTCTCGCTACTTGATGTCACAGAGCGAGAATCCTGGCTCCTCCTACCCTATAAGAATGTGAGCTCCTCCCTCTCATTCTACCTCACAGCTAAAACAAACACTGCAGTTTAATATAGAATATACATTATACTTTATTGTCATATATGCAAAGTTACATACACAAAATTGTTCTCTGCATTTAACCCCTCCCTGAGGAGCAGTGGGCAGCCACGGTGTAGAACCCAGAGAGCAGTTCCATTTTTAGTAACCATTATATCACCTCGTATCTCCCTTGACTTGATCTGACGTGTTTGTGACACAATGCGATGCAGCGGTTGGACAAAACAAATGATTATCAACTTAAATGCACTATTCTTGTAGTTAATAGAGATGAAGAGGAGCTGAATGACTCTGCTGCTGCTGCGATAAACACACAGCCTGAAGCGCTGAGACGGACTCACAATCACAATAGCCACTTAAACATCCATGTGTTTTACTGTAATGTGCTATTTTTTGGCTGAAAACAATAACAGTGTGTGGACAGCAAAAGAAAATTGCTTTGGTGATCACTGAACTCCCTCGCAAGAGCAAGGCATGAAGTCTGCATCTATAGACAAACGCCCACCCATGAATATGCGTTGTAGACCCAAAAAAAAGCCAGTTTTTGGAACTGCTCAGACAGTCACCTTTCAGAGGGCTAAAACTCTGAAAAAAAGGCGAGTTTGGAAAATAAACCTCAAATAGTATGTTGTTGGGGTTCTTAAAACAAATGGAGATGGGTGAAAAATAGCATAATACTGGACCTTTAATGTTGTTCAAACAGAAGAAACATACACCTGAACTATTACAATTGAGCATTGAATGTTTACAAGCATTCGCCGTATAATTTAGTTGTTGGCTGTTGGCCGACTAGGTGTGGATCTATTGAGTGAATTTCTTTGAAGACCAGATAGTGATTGTTCCAATAAAACAATAAAAGAAACAGCTCTGTTTCAATCTAACTGGCTTGAATGCATTAATAGAAGTGGTTACATGACATCATTCTATTTGGATCAGCCTTTAATCCCATTACTTCATATCCATGTAATGCAAGCTACTCTTCTAGAGTTTAGATACTTTCTCACAGAACAAGGTCATGGGTTCACCAGATAATTTCACAAGGCTTTAAGGCTTCCTTGAAGTATGAGAGATTTCGGACAGGTGGACTGATGCTGTCCTCCATACGCTCAAAACTTACAAAATAGTTAAAGTGCAGCATACCTCCAACTTGATATTTTTTTAAGAAACTAATAAAAATAAATTTCATATACTGTACTTGTAAAGTGAAGTCACAAGTTAATGACTAGGGAACTATCTTGTCCTGAAGTTTGCATGTTTTTTTTTACCTAAAATAATAATCGTTTTTCAAAATGATTTACAGGTTGATTTTGAATCAAACACAATGATGAAGTAGAACCCTTTGTTTCTGTGGACTTCTTTTTTGGTGAAAGCCGGTGTACATTCCTGAAATTGCCTATTGAGGAATGGCTGAATAAAGTGCCGGAGATTTCTGGACAGTAAGCTATTTTTAGCACTCAGAGCTCTCTGTTGATGTCTCTGTGTCTCCAACTGTCTGGCAGGAGCTAAATCGATCATCGTGTCCCTTCAGTGCCTTCGTCACATTGCCACTAGAGTTGTGACTCAGTTTTCCACATACACACAAGCAGCATGTGAACTGCCTCCCGTACATACCCCCGTTATGAGTAACTTAATCTCGGTCCATTAGCTCATGCTAATAATATCCTACTTGACTCTTTGATATGAATCAGGAATCATTCATTAAGCTTAGTGTCTTCACAGAAACATGGTGCTATTGGTCTACAGTTCTGTAAAATGTGATCATGTTTAAGTCCAGACAGCTAAAGGGTAAAAAAGGTGCATGTTAGAAAACTGGGTTTAAAAATCAAGAAGTAGAGCAGTAAACCTTTGCACGGCTGATTGAACAAAAGTTCAATTTGTAGAGGGACTGTAGATCAGCTATCAGTAGTCCCGCCCATAAAATGCACTTTAGCATTATAGGATTCGGCCTCTGTCATCAGTGTCTTAAGTTCAATGGCCATGACTGTGTTTGAAATGTCATACTACGTACTGCTTATATTAAGTTTGATGTCAAAATAGGTATGTAGTGCATTCACATTAGATAGTATAAAAAGATTGAGTATGCAAGAAATACCCAGATGTATACTATATGGAAACATTTTTTACATGTGCACGGTGGGAACTCTAGTCATATTCAACCGCCCCATGATGCATTGCGAGCGGAATTGTCCTGGCTGGGACAGGCTTCAAGCTAAAAGTAAAAACATCCCCATTTTCAAATGGGGAACTCTTCTATAGAGCTCTTGTTTTGAGGTTTTGTTAGTAGCACAATAACGGGTCTCCAAAAATATCCAAAATGTCAGAAAGAAATGTGTTAAAGTGAGTTTCATGGATCAAATGAGCACATGTTGATACCTTAAAATGTTTTCAGCACTTTCAAAGATGAGAACTAACAGAGATATTTAGCCTTAGTGTCATTGTGGTTCCAAATGCACCGTTGGAAACTTGAAAGTATACTTCAGTGGGAACGCTCATCATCATAATCATACTTATAGTATATAGTAGACAGTATATACTCATTGAGTTTGTAGTGTATAGTATGGATTGTGCCATTTCAAACACAACCAATGTCTCTTTTTACTGCTGCCCAACAGCACCAACAGTGCTGATCCTTTCTTCAATCTGATGTAATGCCTGTACCCAACGACCATTAGCCATTAATGCTGATGTCATCATCACATATGTCAATGTTTAAAGTAGCCATATTTTCTTTTGTGAGAGGAAGAAAGAGCAGTAACGTGCCCCTCCCGTTTATTTCCAGTTTCTGCCTTGAACGAGGTAAACTAAATAAACTATTAGTAATGTACTAAGGAATAAAACTTTAAAAGTTAAGATGCCAAACTGTGCCAATTTAGAGAAAGCCTTTGAAATCATTGCTCATCTTTAAGCAGGCTGAATATTTTAATTTACTGATCCACAAGTACTATATGAGAAAGTCATATAACCACAATAACCCAATACACCAAACCCATCTTATCCCCAGAGACATGGGGACACCAAAGTGTCTGAGGAAGTCTCTAGTCTGTTCAAGATATGTCAGACCACAACCTAATAAGACACATTTAAAATCTATAATTAGAGGTCATTTAAATCAGTGTTTCTCAAACTTTTTTTGGCTCAAGTACCCCCTTTCTCTCATTTCTGAATCCAAGTACCCCCTTTCTTCAACTACAACTATTTAAAAACAACTATTGAGCATAATAATGGGAAGAATGAGTGATAGCACACATTTTAAACAATATAATTTTGTAAATTAGTGAAAAAAAAAACACTAGTGCAGTTGTTCCTAACCTTTTTTGGACCCTGACCCCATTTTGATAGCAAGAATTTCTGGCGACCCCAAATAAATTTGAGCTCAGATATTTTTTTAAACTGCATTTTAGTTAAACTAGATTTATATTTCATAAAGTAAAAGTATAGAAATACAGTTGTTTAAGATTGTGCGTTGTTTAAATTAATTAAAGAAAGATTTAGATAAATTGTATAGCCCAAATTCAATCCAATACTATGTTTACCATGGTGTCCTGTGTTCCACTGAATCAACCAACACAACAGAACTGTTTTGACTATTCATATTCCAATGGGGGTTTTTTTTAATGCATGTCTCAACTAACAAACTTTTTTGATAACTGTTTTTATTCTGCAAAATCATCCTGCTGTCCAGATTAGATGCCCTCCTGGGCCAGATACATCTTCCATAGATCTTACTCAATAGCTAATTATTTATCTTGCAATAATGTAATATAAATATCCACACAGTGAACCTCTACACAGATGCAGAAACAAAAATTCAACATAGTTTTAGTGTTATCTGTAGAGAGAAGTCAAAGGTTGGTATTGCTGAAGCCCATCCCAGATGACTACACTATCGTCAGGGCATTAACAGGGCACGTCACTTGAGAGTGAACAAGGTCGTAATCATTCATCAACATCCCACCCATCGACCTTGCCAATGTGAGGCTTCTTTCTTTCACTGTGAAGTACAAACTTCCTAAAGACTGATCAACAGCACACATGTTGCTGACAGTTTACATCACACACGTCTACAGCATGGAAATCATCCATCGTAGAAGTATTTCCTATCACACAGTTCAAGAACATTAGTGAACAACGTACGTCTGTGTGACGGGTGTGTCCTCTGTGGTTCCTCCCAGGATCCATCCGACCAACAAGTCTTTACCCTTAATCAGAAAGGCCTGTACCCGCCAAAATAAAGATAGATTTTCATATTTTAAGGCCTGTGCAACACTATTGTATGTTTTGAATAATGATGCACTGAAAATTCAGCCATCTTTAAGATAGCGTGCTGCAGGTTTTACGTGTGATAATTATGTATCACTTTACTTGTGTTTAGGGCTGCTCAATTAATTAAAATTTGATTACAATTTTAATTATTACACCCAACGATTACAAAAATAACAATCGAAAAGAAGCGATTATTAAAAAGTACATTTTTTTTTTTAACACCTTTTATTTGCTCAATAAAACAAACCCACTATTTCGGACGTCTACAAATAATAAAGCTTGGCACACACATGTTATTAATACTAACTTTGAATTGTTTAATATATGCACATGCAAGCTTCTCCCCTCCGCCCCGCGCCTCTCAAAGCCAAAGCTAAACTGCAGGCCAACATGAGAAAAGTTGTTGCTAGTGGTATTGAATAATGGCAGGAGAAACGTAGCAAAATCGCTTGGTAAACAAGCAAACAAGACCTAGAGCAAAGAAACAAGTGTTACATACTGGATTTTAGTGTTTGAAGGATTTTATTTATGTTTAAAGAATATATTTTGTTTTTTGTACAAAAAATAAATAACTTTTTGGTTGACAAATAATCGTTTGATTTCATGCATGATTTCAATTGTGACTAAAATAATCATGATTATTATTTTTCCTGTAATCAAGCAGCCCTTGTTTCTGTCCGATAAGTGACCCTATTTCATGTACAAGATTAAGGAAAATATATAAAAACATTTAAACACTGCATGCACACACAAACACTCGTGGTGCACACACGCACAAACACTTGTGCGCACACACACAAACACTCATGCTGTGCTCACACACAAACACTGCGCGCACACATAAACACTCGTGGTGTGTGCACGTGTTTGTGTGTGCTCACACAAAGCTCTGCAGGTGAATCAAACGGCTCTGCGTCATGGTCAGTGACATAAATCCCACGACGCAACGAATCGATAATGAAATTAATTGCCAACACTTTAAATAGTCCAGTTTTAACAATTTTATTGATTTGTTGTTGCAGCCTAAATAAAAACAAGACAGTGTGCATGCAGAGGCATCTATCTATCTATATATCTATCTATAAAGCAAGGAACTTCTCTGTGTGTGTGTGTTCCTCATATGTCTCTGCTCAGATTCACCTGAGACTTTCAACATGGATGCTGCTTGGTTCAAGGGTGTACAACTTCAGATTTGTTTGGACTACAATGATACGTTAACAAATTAATTAATGAAATTGTCCTAAAAGGGACATGTTGTAAAAAATGTTCACCTTTTAAAACAGTTCCCTCTGATCTAAATGACCTATCTGTGCTGATGATTGGACAAAACATAACATGAATTAAGCAACAGAAGAGGTTTAATACATTGTAAAAACAAGTTCTGTGAGAGCGCTCGGTTTATGGGGGGTGTGTCCCAGGATTTGCATAAACCTCCCCCTTCCCTGCACCGTCCTTCACTGTGTGTAGAGCTACACTGACACGGCTGCAGCTGCAACTTACCGGGACAAAATTTAAGCTGTTAACTTCTTGAATAAGCCTACATTCAGAGTGAACTCATCTTTTAGTAACTCCGTAAGTTGATCATTTACACCATAAAAGCGGTGCTGTTAATGATAATGCTGGGAGAAGTGATCAGCCATCTCTCTCTCCCCTGTCACCATGCTTCGCACACACTCACTTTCTCCTCCTCCTCTGCTTTTCTAACGACAGGAATAGTGCATTTAAGGAGAATCATTTGCTTTGTTCAACCACTGCGTCGATTGTGCCACAAATAAGTCAGATCAGCGATACGAGGCAATAGAACAGGTACTGGGGTGGAGTCCATGGGTGGACTTATCAGTGGTATAAGTGTGCTATAAGACGTACACAGATCATAAACAAATGACTGGATGGTTTTATTTCACATTTTGTGCCGGTGGACACTCAAGTTACCTCATATGTTATTAAAAAAACTGCAAAAGTGGATTTTTCATAACATGTCCCCTTTAAATGCAGCTTTGCAGAACAACTCAATGGTGACAGGTAGTCATGGTAACGCAGGATACGTTTGAACAGTTCGATGTTGACAGGTAGTCACGGTGACTGCACAAAAGGTTCTTAAAAACGACTAAAGTGGATCTAATATCCCAAAAATAAATAAATAAATAAAAATCACCCCGTAAATATTGACCTCAGTGAGCAACATTTGCAACTAAGGTGAGTAATAATAACAATAAAAATTAAATTTCCATTAGGAATTGAGTGTTTACAAGGTCAGTTTAAAGAGGATTTAACTTTTATTCTGAATTAAAGAAGAATTAAAGCTACTTAACTCCCACTTTTCTATAGCAAGACATCCTACGGGCACTGCACTGGTACAGAACAAAAACAGTGGAAAAACCAGCTACTGATTGAGAAACACATTGAGGATGGAGCTCATTTAAAGCCAAATCCACCATTTCACTGGAAGTCTGCAGAAGAAAGAACCAGAAATATCTCTGAAGCCCTGCAAAGTAAAAATAAAGTCTGGCCTGGAGTACACAACCAAAGAAGAAGAAAAAAATCTCTAAACATGTGCAGCACATCAGGCCAGTGGAAACTCAGCTGAATAAAACCCTCCAGTAACAAAACAACTGGGACAACTGCTTTGGAAAAATGGATCGATAGCAATGACCCATGGAGAGTGTGTGTTGCACTGCTACACACTCTATAGTCTATACGTTAGAAGTCCAATGTAGGTCAATGCAGCCTCACATTGAAGCTAAAGCTAATCATCTCTTATCTCTAGCTGATGTCCCACTGGGAGCAGCTGCAGGAAACCAGTGGACACTGTGAGGTCCTGCCCTCACATTGACCTTGAAGGCACTGGTCAGCTGTCCAAGCAGCTTGACCCCTAACAGCAGACATGGGCAACTGGCGGCCTGGTAAAAAAGTAAACGCACTAAATGACTGAAAACACACACACAAAATGACAGAAAAATACACAAAAAGGACAACCAAAGTACACAATTCCAAAACACTTGAGAGAAAGATATACATAAGGACAAAAAAAGACACAAAAAAAGGACAGAAATACATAAAATGGCATCAAAACCTAATAAATTAGATTAATTTATACAAAATGACAACACCCAAAATGACTCAAAAATTATTAAACAAAAACAAAAATACACAAAATGACTCAATAAAACATGAGGACAATACACAAAATAACATAAAAAAAGCCATTCAATTAGATAAAATTATCAAAAAAAATACTTCAAGAACAAGAAAAAATATGCACAAAATGACTCCAAAACACATAAAATAAGACAAAAATACAAAAACCAAAAACAGAAATACACAAAATAACATTAAAAAAAATCCATTAAATCAGACAAAAACAACCAAAATGACTCTAAAATTACAAAACAAAAAACACAAAATGACGACAAACACATTTAGTTAGAGGAAAATTCACAAAATGACTCAAAAAAATATATTAAATAAGAAAAGAAAATACAAAAAAAATAACTCTAAAAACACATTCAATGAAATAAAAAATTATACAAAAACAAACAAAAAATACTCCAAAAACAAGAAATGAGAACAAAGATACACAAAGAAACTACAAAAACACATTAAATGAGATAAAAATGAATAAATACAACAAATGAACTTCTTTCTTTCCTGTGGTAATGCTCAGATTGGTGATTGTTCTAAATGCTGACATGACTGTGGATAATGTGGTCCTCAGATCAGACTGATAATAGTCATCCATTCTTATCACAGTATCTATAAGTACTGCTGTCTCATTGCTCAACACCTCTGTCCTCTACAGCGTTGGCTGCACTTTCCCCTGCTGGGTGGAGGTGGAGGTCTGTCTCACCCACTAACACCACCAAGGTCATTAGATTACTGTACACCCTCCAAGGAGAAGAAATGGAACCAATCCCACATGTGCACACTGACACCAGGATATGACAGGCTCTCATTATCAGTGACAGCATGGATTAAACCTCACTTTGCTCCTTCATTCACACTCACACACACGCACGCACGCACGCACGCACACACACACACACACACACACACACACACACACACACACACACACACACACACACACACACACACACACACACACACAGTGTATGGTGTTGGAAAAAAGACATTCCCGTTTAAAGTCACTGCAGGCAATGAGCTGCACGTCAAATTTCCCAGTAATGATCCAACCTTATTATTACAGAAGACACGCCACACCTAACTCCATTCAAAAAATACTCAAAAAGGACACTGAGAACGGAAAAACAAAACAAACCAACTCACGCCAGGACAGAACAGTTTCCAACTCCAACTTTACTTGTTATGGCGACAGTTGTTCTTATTGTTTTAAAATACGGAATTTGTCAATTTGAGATGAGCCGAACTGAGCACTGGTTCCTCTGGGGTCAACAGAAGAACTTTTAAAATGTAGAGTATCCAAACAAAGTCAGAACACACTCCGCTATTTCAAAACGCCACATTTTTAAATGGAATTTTGACATTGGTTTTCCTCCATATGCCACCATGGAGAGATTCATGCACCGACCTGAAAAGTTATTGCTCAGACCGAGTCCAGGTGACCGCAGTGTGTGGTCATGTTGTGTTAGAAAGGAAACATGTAGAGAAACGTACCTTAAACCGAGCTGAAGCGCAGCGTCACACACACAGACACAGAGAGACAGACAGGGCAGTGATTGAGTCCTGCTCCGCTTCGCAGGTACCAGACCGAGGCCGTCCCTGTGGTCCCGCCCGCCACTCCCACCACTCCCAGTGCGGAATCCCTCCTCCTCCTCCTCCTCCTCCTCCTCCCTCACACCAGGGCCGGGCTGTGGTGGGTGTGGGACCCAGTGAGGGTGGTGCTCACACGGACCCTGTGAGGACGTCTTTGGGGTGTAGTGGCTGATTCTGTTTTCTCCTGACTCAGCACAGCGCGAGCCGCTCTGTAACACCAGGAAGTTCACGCGCAGCAAAAGCAAACCAAAGTCATCCTCACAGCCTTCACTACACGTACACAACTTTATGGAATTCCACCTCTGAAGGGTGAACACACAGTAGTTTGAATAAACCTTCGTCACTGACTATTAATGAGGTTTATGGTCGAGTTTAGATGATCTGAGCTCAGTGATACTGGTTCCTTTGGGCTCTCTCGCCCTCTGCTGGCTGCACAGCGTCACTACAACCTCTAACTGGTTACGGTTAAACTCGTTTCACTTTTAAATGGTGACCATCTTACATGCAACGAATGATTTTAGAAACTAGAACTAAAAGCTTTAATGCTGCTATAAAAACCAAGTTATTATTATTATTAATGGCTTCTAAAGCATGGATCGATTCGTGACCCCTTTTTTATATCACACATTTCTAGCGACCCCCCAAATACTTTTTTTCTTTCTTCTAGAATTCGTTTTTTAAACATGTTTGTTATGCTGTGTCACACAAATACAGAGTAGCCAGGATTTGTGCACAAAGTGACAAGATGTGCCAGCTTAGATATTTTCGTGCTGTATTTTAATTTATTAATAGTTTTTCATTTCTTTTTTTTCCTATTTCTTCTTTTCTTTATACCACATTTTATTTAAACTTTATTTATATTTCAGAAATAAAAAGTACAGAATATAGTTGTTTTTCATGGTGTGTTGTTTTAATATGATTTTGTTAAGATAAATATTAAATACATTTTATTACGATACATTAATATTATCATTAATGCAGCTTCGTTCACATTTATCTAAATCTACATTTTAGCCATAGCGCTGTAGAGAACATTATTACACTATAAATGATTTTACAATGAGTTTTATCATACAGTACATTTTAAAGGTTCCATATCATGCTATTTTTCACCCATCTCCATTTCTTCTAAGAAACCCAAAAACATAGTATTGAGGTTTATTTTTCCAAACTCACCTGTTTTCCAGAGTTTTAGCCTCTAAAAGTCACTTTCTGAGCAACTCTACACAAACAGCCTGTTTTGCGGCCGACTTATGCATATTCATGAGTGGGCGTGTCTATAGACGGGACACAGACTCATTCCTCCCCACATGGTGATGTTGAGCCAGAGGACGGCCGCCCTCCTCCCACCCACTCCATAGCCGAACTCATGCTGCTTTATAAACACGTGACAGAGTGTGGGGGCGGGGCGTTCACGGCACATACATGGACTGTAGAAAATACACACACAGCACAGTGCAAAGGACGCTGAAATGCTCGCCTTCGTGGGCGTGTCTGTTTACATATCAATCACGGCAGAGAGCTTCCTGGAGGCGCGGCTTTTCCAGTTCAGTGCTGCGTCAAATTCGTCATCAAAGTGGGAACGTGTCATTAAATTGGAGCGAGGTGTTTGGACTTTGTGTTTGGAAAGAGCAAATCACCCTCTAACTAACGATAGAAAAAAACACTTTGAGCATGTGTATGAAGCCCTAATAGCACTTTATGATGTTTAAAGCACAGAAAAGTCCATTTAGCTTAACATGGGTCCTTTAAGTCCTAGGTTCCCAAAGTGGGGTCCGCACAGTATCATAAGGGGTACACGAATTAAAAAAAATAAAAAATTCAAACTAGAACATAAATAGACAAGCAGTCTGGAGCCTCCATGCATTGTCACAAATTACACATTGGCCTCTGTAAAGGTGAGTTTACACCGAATGCGACTTCATTGACTATAGTTGCTTGAATCGCCTGTGATGAGTTGCTACAACATAGTCACGCTTTTTTTTTGCTTCATCAGTGACCAGTGACGTGTCGACTGGGCAAGTGAAGTAGGGAGAAACTCATTGTCGAATGGATGTCGCGACACATCGTCACTTGAAGTCGCTTGAAAAGTGAAAAAAATTCAACTCTGAGCAACTTTGATTGCACGATTTATTCGCTGGAAATGCGCGAGTCCTGTCGCTTGATTTTGCGCCGTTTACATTGATTTTTAATATAATCTAGTCGCCAGAGTTACTGAGGTCGCTTTCGGTGTGGACACACCTTAGGTGTTCTAATACTGCCGACTGGTTCCTAGACTACCCTTTGTGACAGAGAAACAATCTCACAAAAAATATGACAAGAGCTACATTGCTTTGCATGATCAAAGTGTGTGAAAGGGGATTTTCAGCTTTGACAAACATGAAAGCAAAATAGAGAACAAGACTTTGCATGGGGAATTATTTAAGCCTCACACTCAAATTCAACCAAACATTGCAGAGTTCTGTGCACCTCTCAACCTCCTGCTTTTCATTAAAGCTGCAGTATGTAGAATCCTCTCTCCGCTCCGTTTCAAAACCAAAAGTTTGCCACCCATACCGGTATATTTTTTGTGACAAATGTATGGACTTTATCTTGAGTTGTTGGAGAGTTTTCTCGTGTTTTTGAGACTCTAACATGAATGCACGTATCACTCTGTAGTTACTGCCCCGAGTAGCGGCTGCTGCTGTCAGCTCGTCCCCGCCAGAAAGCTCACGCGGGCAGCTGTGATCCCAGCTGCCTGAGCGTTAGCCACTCAGAGCAAATTGACAATGATCACTCCGCATCCAGCCTGTAAAATGAATTCACCTTGAATAAGCTTCTCTTAGGTGTACACATGCTGTCACAGGGCTCCGCAAGGACTCAAAACAGTCCGTTCCTCCTCAGTATGTTTGTGCTTTTAGACTGATGCTTCTCATTGGTCTGCCTTTTTCAGCTTGATGTGCCTTGTAACTATTAAATCTAACGCCACAATGGAGTTTTCTGTTGGAATGTCCGCCATTGCATTTGGTACGTGAACGCACCTGACTTTAATCAAGCAGCCAATAGTAATGCCCAAAACAGCTCATTGAGCACACGTGTTTGTAGAAAGATCTCTGATTGGCTGACATCTAGCGTCACGTTCTTGGATTTCTAAACTTCATTTACAGGGCCAGGAGAATAGATTCACTGTCCACTCAGAACACTTTGGATTACAATATGCTCAAAGATGATTATGGATTTCTGACCAAATGACGCCAAAAAAAAAACATACATACTGCAGCTTTAATGTTGTAGTGAGTTGTATTTCATAGTTTCAGGGTGATGAAAAAGAGATATATTTTTTACAGAAAATGCCAGTAGGCTAGTTAAATAAAGTGTGATAATTCTATATATTTTATTCTGTCCTTACAGATTATTATTCATTATTTATGATATATTATTCCTCACCAGGATAGGTAAAATTTAGAAACAAATTTCTCTATATACACTGTATATGACATTACATTATTATGTGTTTTTTAGTGTGCAGGAGTAGGGGTACATGGCTTCAGGTTAAATGACTGAAGGGATTCGAGACTGTGAAAAGTTTGTAAACCACAGCTTTAAGTCATTGCCTTATTGACTATATTAGACCCTCAGGTTACAACAGGCTTAATGTGAACAATGAAGGGTGTGTAGAGAGTTTATCCTGTCAACACTGCTGCTGGCAAAGCCCCAGTGATGTCTATGTTTCCTTATTACACAGGGACTAATGTGACCTGCTAGCCAGTGATCACAGTGCACACAGTAGTCACAGGGACAATGGACACTAACATAGACAACAATTATCTATTTATTTTTATTCATGTGAAGCAAGACAAAATAAAGGACCCAATTCTGCAAGCTTGTCCAAATGTAGGCTAACTGTGACAGAACAGTAAGTAGCTTAGCAGTCAAATACTGTACAGTGCCACGTTTACGCGTGTTCTGTTCTGTCTCACTATATATAGCCTGCATATCATCTGTGACTCAGCGTTATGCAACAAGTGCAGCACTAGCATTAGTGTGACCTTAGCTGGGTGTCAGTGTCACAGCTGGACTGACTGTTATACAGCTGTGCTGCCAGAGGGGGGCGTGATAGGTTCACACACACACACACACACACACACACACACACACACACACACACACACACACACACACACACACACACACACACACACACACACACACACACACACACACACACACACACACACACCAGGGTTGGGGTCAATTACATTTTTCAGTTACAATTAGGTTTTCAATTACCCATGTCCAACAACAATTCAATTACGATTACAATTAAATAACAATTATTTTTTTATCCTCAAAAAGTCAATTAAAATGACTGAGCCTGAAATAAATAACTTAATAAAAGTTAACCTTCCTCTTGTGTTAGCTTTCTGTTAGCATCTCTAATGACAACGGGTAATAAATCATCTGTAAAACAACACTAAAAACAAATATCTATCATCTAATTTCTTTCCTATCTATTGATTACCTTGGTAGGCTTTCTAGTCAATGAACATTTTGGTTTTAATATTTTAGGTGTGGGTGTTTGAACCTTTTTTTGTGTCAGTATAACCCTCGATATTTCAATTATTTTTGAAAAATGTGGGAAAGCTTGATATGAAACATGTTTTAATAATTGTTAACTACATACTGTATGTGTAGAACTGTACATAAACTGTAACATGGTTCCCCAGTTTAGCGTAAAATTATAATTGACATTTTTTTCTAGAATTTTCACGACAATTACAATTACAAAGTTAATTATCTAAACTCAATTACAATTTAATTACGATTACGACAGCAACAGATCATAATTACGCCATAATTGTAATTGATTATCAGTTACGCCATTACAATTCTAATTGACACACACACATTGTTGGTGCAGTGATGAGTGTTCAAAGGTGAGAGTCTCTACACACCTTTTACCCACTTCCACAAACATGGAGTGATTTGACCTTAAAGGAATGTGGGAAGAGGGAACAGATGAAGTCATGTGCTGAAACGTCTTTGTTGTTTCCTCCCATTTGAGCTACAGTACATTCCACACCCCCCCCTATCATCACAGCAGCCTGTCCTGTACCACATTCCTCATCCCGTAACTCCAAATCTAATGCTCTACATCAGGGGGTCACACATGTGATTGTCTGATCTGAAGACCACATTATCAATAACATTCATGTAATAACGACCAATCTAAACATGAGAAAACAAAGGGTTTTGTCTTTGTTCTCTTTTTTGTGTAGTTGTTTTTTTTCTGTTTTTAGTCATTTTGTGTGTTTTTGGAGTGATTTTGTGTATTTATCTGTTTGAGAATTTCTGCTGGCATTTTGTGTATTTTATTGTATGCATTTTTGTTATTTATTGAGTTATGTTTGCATTTATGTTTATTGTTGTCAATATGCAGTGCCTTTTTGTAATTTTTCTGTTTTTTTGTCATTTTGGGTATTTTTTTTTAGTAATTTTGTGTAATTGTGTAATTTGTGCATTGTGTACGTCTTTTTGTCCATGTGTTGTTGTTTTTGTGTTTAGGTGGTGGTTTTGTGTGTTTGGTGTCCTTTTGTGCGTTTGATGTGTCTTTTGTTGTGAATTTTAGGAAACTTTTTTTGGGTTTTGTTGTTATTTTGTGTATTTATTATTATTATGTGCATTATGGTGGGCTTCATTTTATTCCCAATTTCTTTCATTACAATTTTTGATTGATTTGTCTTGGGGGCCACACAGATTTAGACCGAGGGCCGCAGATTTAGTCTGTAGAAATGCTAAGGCAACACACACACACACACACACACACACACACACACACACACACACACACACACAGTGTATGGTGTTGGAAAAAAGACATTCCCGTTTAAAGTCACTGCAGGCAATGAGCTGCACGTCAAACTTCCCAGTAATGATCCCAGTTATCGGCCCACCTTATTAATACAGAAGACAGGATCAGGGTTGGGGTCAATTACATTTTTCATTTACATCTTCAATTATCCCAGTTTAATTACAACTCAAGTACAATTATTGTGACTGGCATTTTTCCAAATACAAATACTATTACAATTATAATTTTCCTCCTGAAAGTCAATTAAAATTATGTTCTAATTTACTAAAGTCCAATTACAATTAATCACAATTACTGAGTCTGAAATAAATAACCCCATAGAACTTAACCTTAGCTTTCTGTTAGCATCTCTCATGATAATGGTTAACAGTCCAGTTTTAGTCTTAAATCAGCTGTAAAACATTATATATCATCCAATTAGTTTTTCATCTCTTGATTGCCTTGTTAGCCTTCATTATCCATGAAAATATTGGTATTAATATTTTGATATTTTTGGTGCGGTTGTCTGAGCCTTTTTGTGTGTGTGAGTGTGTGTGTGTGTGTATTTATACCCCTCGATTTAAAAACATTTTAAATGGTAAAATGATCTTCAAGAGAAACATTGATCTGAAACATATTTATATAATTGTTAACTGTGTATGTGTAAGGCATAGAACTGTAACATGGTTCCACTGGTTTGCATTTAATTAAATTGTAATGATACATCTTATAGAATTTCTATACCAGTTACCGTACAAAGTAAATTATGATTACAACAGCAACAGATTATTTTCAATTACAGTTATAATTATGTCACAATTTTAATTAATAATCAATTATCACAAGATTTTTAATTTTAAGCCAATTATGATAAATGGACTTGATTTATATAGCAGTATATCCCTACACTGACGTAATCCTAAAGCACTTTGCATATCAGCTCATTCATCAGTGGGACTGAGCTGCCATGCAAGGCACTAGGAAACCACTGGGAGCAACTTAGGGTTCAGTGTCTAAGGACACTTTGACACATAGACAGGTATCGACTGGGATTGAACCCCCAACCTCTCGATCAGAATACGACCCCTCTACCATCAGCGGCCATCTTGCCACTAACAAGATGGCCGCTGTAACTACAGGCTTCAGACTCATCCTCAGAGAAAGACATTCAAACACCAACTCTGGCAATCAGCAGGAAGTCATACGTTATTTCTTTTATGAGCTAAAAAAGAAGGACGTGCTTCTCAGAAAACACAATTGCTTCCCACTGCTACTTTTTACGACGACACGGTACCTGGAGACAATTCAGGTCCATGTCTGTCCTGCTCAACACTGCACCAAACATCCTGAATGAAGCTGACAGAAATCCACTCACTGTCCACAAACATTAAACACACCGTTACATGATAAAGTGGACCAAACTGATGAGCGATCCAGCCTGGTTACGTCGCTAGAACCAAATACCAGGACTGTGTCGCCACCTACTGGAATAGTTACGCCTGAGAACTATAGAATTTGGACTTTCTTCATGTTTTATGTTAAACTTAAAACCTTATTAGAAAAAGTGTATAATTAGCCCGATGGGTTTTGGTGTCTAATGTACTATCTACGGTGGCCGTAAAAGCTCACAACACAACACAAAATGAAGAACCCCACATCACAACAAAACACAGACTGAAGAACACCACAACGCAACACAAAAGAAAGCACACACAAATACAAACCCCACAATGCAACACGAAAGCAGTCTGGTAGTGAGGAAAGGATCAGGTCTGTGAAAGGATCGGGCACTGATATCGACATTATTGTCACTCTTCTTTGTGGATTTTTAGCAGACTGCTCTCGTGTTGTGAGCTTTGGTGTTCTGTTGTGGAGTTTGTATGTGTGTTGTCTAGTGAGCTCTCAGGGTGTTTTGTGTTGTGTTGTGGGCTTTTATGACACCGTAACTATCCTATAATTTTCCCTCTCGAACAGACGAAAATAAATTAAAAAGGGTTTCAATCTGATTACAGGTAAAAGTTGATGCTGTAACGTGTTTTTCTCTTCCTCTCTCGATCCGTTTCTCTCTTTGTATCCTGGTGTTGGAGCTCATGGTTCCTGATCTGTGGTTCCCAGTAAACCCAGTTTGTGATACTCTAATGATCTCCTCTCTATCTGGTTCTGTCCACTAACTCCAACTAGTCCTTCTGATGGCTGCCACTGAGTCTGCTTCTGCTAAACGTTTCTTCCTGTTCAATGATGTCATTTTTTTCTCTCCATCGTCACTGATTCTTGCTCATGAGGAAATGAGTGGGTTTTTTTCCCCCCATTTAAACACATCCTTTTATTTTGTGGGGGGGTCCGGCATACAAACTAAATGCCGGTAGCGTTTCTGTATGGAATAGAGAGAAATCCGCTCTGCTCCCTCTTCCCTGAAGGCAAATGTTTGGGTGCACTTTGGATTCTACAGTTTCTTGGGTAAGAAGGAGCTTGAAATGACATATGCAGTTTGCAAACACTGAAAATCGAGTACTTTGGGAACACCTAAATGTCCCAGCCCACATTTTACGCAACCACCTGGAGCTAAAAGAAGCAGAGCAGCTGCCACTAACAACTCAATAATGCACACTCATCACGTTACTAAACTTCCAACTCCTCTAAACGTGCTTGACAGATCTAAACCTATCGCCTGTTTAATTTTGAAAGATCTGCCCCCCATAGCGTACTAGCTTGTAGTCTCGTAAAATTCAGATGTACTTCTTATATTTTATTTTCATATTTAATTTAAAAGGTTCTCAAATGTTTACTTTTGAGGCTCATAAGTGGGTATTCATTACTTATTTGAACAGAAACTGAACAGTTAAACATTTATTTTTGTTATTGATAAAATGACAATTCATTTTATTGTTTTCTCATTACTGAATTGTTCAACTTTGTAGCCACAGAAACTTGAAAAGTGTTTGACTGCTATATTTTCAAAACTACCATTAGATGACAAAGAAAATGTTACATTTTGCAAGGTAAGCAAAATAAATGTTGCCTCTTTGTCCAAAGTTTGTCTCTGAGTATTTCCAATTTTAGAATCACTTTATTGAACCTTGGAAAGTAGCATTTACTTGAACATAATCAGTTTTTATTGACCTTTGATTCTAAGTGTATTGATTCTGATCAATAATCAGTTTAAATTGAATTGAAGTCATGGCACTTTACAGCATATACATCATTACTCTTTAAATATAAATGTAGTTCAGACACTCTGCCATGATAAGTAAGGCTTTATAAATCACCAGAGGTGGCAAAAGTACTAGTTTTCAGTATTCAAGTAAAAGTATATATACTTGAATAAAAAATGATTCTGGTATTGAAGTTGCTCCTTTACTTGAGTAAAAGTAAAAAAGTACATGCTATTTAATGTACAGTAAAATATTCTATTTTCTGTCTAAATCTGTTACCTTTGAACACCTGGAGAACTGGTAATAAAAATAAATTAAATGTGTTACCCTTTAAAAACAACTGGATAATTTATAGATACAATTTGTAAATAAATGGTTTTAAGAAAAAAAAAAAAAAAATACAAATTCTAAACTAAACGCAGAGTAGCTTTAAGTTTAACATTTTTAAAAAATTGAAAATATTAATTATAAAACTAAGGGACCTGCCTATCAGAAAAATCCTCAAACTACCGCAATTTTGTGTCTTTTTACGTCATGACATCATCTTCAATGGTTTAAAAGTAACGAGCTCATTTTTTAAATGTAAGGAGTAGAAAGTTCAGATATTTGTTTAAAAAAGTAAAAAGCTGTCAAAAAAAACAACACTCAAGTGAAGTACAGATACCAGAAAAAACTACTTAAGTACAGTAACAAAGTATTTGTACTTTGTTACTTGTCACCTCCTCAAATCACGTATAAGAGATTCAAATGTGTTCTGGCCTGATTAAATGATTCAGGAGAATAAATAACTCTTCTGTAACTTGTTGGTAAAAAGTGCGAGTAGAAAAAATCGGTTTCCGACTCTGACTCCAGCCATGGGTGAACTGACCTTGCAGTTGTGGCAGTAGTTGTCTTCATTCATCCCTGGAGAAAGGATGATTTCACCCGTTGGTATCAACTGGATCTTCAGTTCCATCATTGTTGCTTTTGTTTGTTTTAAACGTTCTATCTAAAAAATAAAAATCTCCAAATTGTGGAAAGTGTCAAAGTGTTTGATCACTTCCCTTTGGTCAGCTGATCCTTAAGTCAGGCAGAGAACAATGTTGCTATGAAGAACATTCTAGGATGTGCCTGGAAAGCAAACACATTACTGTCAAGGATCTGCACACACCAACACGGATACATGTCAAATCATGCATATTTACATTTTAATGATTTAACATGAGACAACTTTGACTTCCTGACTGAGATATAAATGAAGTAGAAATGCTGATGAGAGGTTTGAAAGCAGAAGTTCATAGATAGTGTGTGAGGTGTTACCTGTTGCAGAGCAGAGAGTCACAGTGAGAGCAGCTTCCTTCACTGCTGCCAGAGGATGTTTCCTCTCTGGTTAAGGGATCATGGGGAGGAAATGCAGCTCAGCCTTTTCTGCACGCGTGTGTGTGTGTGTGTGTGTGTGTGTGTGTGTGTGTGTGTGTGTGTGTGTGTGTGTGTGTGTGTGTGTGCGTGTGTGTGGGCACGCACATTGGCAGGAACTTGCGTTTTTAGAAGGAGTCAAACCCAGTGGTTTCTATTCTCTGGAATGTTTCTATTGGTAGTGGTGGTCACTGTATGTCATAAGGCCACAGGATTGGCCAATGCTCTCTCTCAGGAAGCCACTTTAGGACCTTCACTGTGGCTTCTATCACTGATGGAACAGGAAATCAGTTCTTCCCTTTGCATAGCCACACAACTTTGTCCAATTACTACAAGTTTGTAGCACCTTTAATCAGACTCAGAAATCAGAAAAGTTTTTATTGGCCAAGTACAGTTTTAATACAGTACAGGGAATTTAACTTGGTCGTTGGTGCGAAGAACAAAAAACAAACCAGAAACATTATTAATTATAAATATGAAGTAAATATAATAAATAATAAAAACTGCAAGCTGTGATAACGGCCCTCGCACCTGCCGCGCCCGTCGAGGCACGAGGCGACTCCTTCCTACGCGTTTAAAGTCAAACTTCATTTTGTACGTCACAAGGTCTGGTTGTGGAGTGGGACATCTGTCTCCTGGTGATGAACACGTTTGGGAAGAATGTGTTGAAAACTGTACACAATACATAATAGAATCCAAAAAGTGCTTTTCTATTACCACCGGGGGCATTAAGTCCTGTCTCATGAATTGTCATGCCTTTGCGTTTCCTGTTCTGCACATTAGGTTTTGATAAAATAAGTTTCGGCTGAGTTATTAAAAGAATTCCAGTTTCCAAATATGGAGGTGTCCAGTGTAGAACTTTGCGTTTTGCTGTGAAATGTCAGCACTTCATAACTTTAAGGTAAGGTGAAAAAGAAGAGAGCCATGTTTATTGCTGTTGCCATTTGCTGTTCAATGGCTGCTACGATTGTACAGCGGACTGTTTGGGTGCAGATGGTGATGACGTAGGAGTCCTGATAGAAAACGCCTCGGCCGTACAGATTGCAGTCACACTGCAAAAAATTTAATACGTATTGGATTTAGGACCACATATGGAAGTGACCTGGGCCCAATTGGAAAAAAATTGTGCTGTTCAGACTGTCTTTAACAGATCGGACACAGCTCACATATGGCCAAAAAAATTGGATTTGGGTCACAATGCCTGCAGTGTGAACGTAGCCTAAACAACCTCCCTCAAGCAGTTAAAATGCTCCAGGAATCACTGGTGTGAACGTGTTAGTTATCATCACCCACAGTACAAACGATTCTTTCTCCTTTAGTGTACAATTTTATTAAATTATCTCACAGTCTTTAGTGGTAATATTCTTCAGCTGATACAAGTTGAACTTTTACAACCACAGAGCTGCTAAAAGTGAGTCTCTCTGTGTGTTATTACTAATGTTTCAGAAGGAGAGACTAAAAGGTTCCTGACCTCTGCACAGATTTAATTTGATCAGTTATCTTATCTACATGAGCCCAATAATTGTTTTGCTAATGGTGCACCAACTGTCCTTTGCATCTTTTGACCAGTTTATGACCCCAACACTACTTTTTTTTTTTTTTTTTTTTTTTTTCACCTTGTCTGCACATGCTGTTGAAGGTTAACACTACAAGAAGTGCAATCTTTTAACAGCAATGCATATTTTATTATTGCAATTAAATAAATGAATTTATTTCATTGCATAATTGTGACCATCACCAGCCCTCCCTAGGGAAGGGTAAATACTTTATTAAAGGGAGGATGTAAAAAAGAGAGGGCAGTGTTACACCAGGGTGAGGGGGGTGGGGGGGGGAGTTAACAGGGAGGAGGGATACAAGATAGGAAAACGAATGGGTGGGGAGTAGTCAATAAGTTTCAAGTGATGTGATGTGAAATTGTGGTTGTGTATATTGTGCTTATTGTTGTGTTATCAAGCCAGTCTGGTGACCAGTGTGCGGCTTAGGAATAATGGTGGTGGCTGTGAGCAGAGGAGGAAGTGAGTGGAAGTTACATAAAACAGGTATTTGGGAACAACGTGTCTATGGTTGAGCCCAGTATGAGTGTTATCCCACAGCCCGAGGCCAGTGCGTCCATGACAAATGTGATTCCAAGAGCCGCTACTGCAAAACCCATGAGCCGCCCCCGGGCCCGAAGAAGCAGTCGGGCCAGCAGAAAGAGCGAGAGATCTAGGGGCCCCCGGAGACCACCCCACGGCCAAGCAGCCCCCCGAACGCCCCCAAGGTCCCAAGCCGAGAGGCTGCCATTGCCCCCCCATACACACCCGAAAAGCCCCCAAGGAGCCAAGGACCCAGCGCACCACGCCACCGACTCCAACCCCCAACCCCCAGGCCCCCCAGCCCCCCACCCCCCCACCACCACCCACACCCCCGCGCCCAGCCCCCCGAGGGGAGGGCCCAGAGAGCCCCCAGCCCGAGACCCCAGCGGAGGAGCCAAAGCCCACGCCCAGCAGACGACCAGAGCCACGCCGAACGGGCAGCCGGCGGGCACCCGCCGGTGAGCCCAGAGCCAGCAGGGACCCGACCCCAGGCCAGGAGGACCCGGAATGGATGCAGCACCAGGAGCAGCCCGCCCAGGGCGAACGACCACACCCCAAGCCGCATAAGGCACCAGGGGGCCGCTGGGGCTCCCCCCGCCGGTCCCCAGGTACCCTAACCTAGCCCCCCCGGGCGCCCCAGATGCTGATGCCGCCTGCGCCACGAGCTTCAGTTCTTTAAAGCCAGGGCCCCCTCCAGAGGCCAAGCCAGACCGCCCCGCCGGGATGTGGCCCCCTAATCTGGCCCCGACACCCTGCCTCACGGGGGATTGCCCAAGCAGGGGCCGCACCAGAAGGTATGCAAGGGCGCGGCACGCGCCACCCGCCCCAGAAGACCCCCGCCAGGACCGGCCCGGCCAGCCGGTCAAGCACCCCGGGCCCCTGGAGCAACCCCAGGGACCAGGACCCCCCAAGGGCAAGCCCCCGGGCCAAGCCCCCCGGGACGCGCCCCCCACCCCAGCCCAGGTCCCGGCCACAGCCCAGCAGGACCGCACAGCCCCAGACGGCACAAGGCCAGCAGCCCAGGGCCCGCCGCCCCCCGGACAGCGCAAACCACGGGGCAGCGCCCCCCGCCGGCCCGCGAGCAACCGGCGACCCCCACCGCGGGGACGGAGGCACCCCAACGGCACACATCCAGCGCGGGACAGCAGCCCCCAGCCAAAGATGCCCCGGACCCACCCACCAGTCCGCAGATGGCAGGACATACCCACCAGGCGGCCGAAAGCAACTTCAACCACCGGAACAGCTAACGCCGCCCCCCCAGTAAACAGCATCATCCCGAGGCGCCAAACAACCCTGCCCCAACCCCGGTGAGGACACCAGCACCCCCCCAGCACACCCACCCCCCAAACCGGCGAGGCAGGCCACCCCGGGCCCGCACACCGCGGGGCCCGCCCCCAAGGCCACCAGGAGAGAAAGCAAGCACCAAGCCACACCCAAGGGGGAGAGGCACCCCCGCGCCCCACCCGGCCGACACAGCCCGGAAAGACCCCGCAAGGAGAGACCCCGGCAAAGCCCCCCCGAGACCCACCGCCACGCCCGACCGCACCATCTTGATGTACTTTTACTCTATGCAGTGGCCCAGCCACCAACAGAGGGGCCAGGCCCCCACTGGAGAGGCCCAAATATGTGTACCAACCCACCACCCTGTTATGGTGCCTCTCCATTCCCCAATGGAGAGGCACTTCCCGATCCCGTGTGTGAATGTGTGTGTTTGGTGAATGTATGGGGTGTAATTAAAAGAAGGGGGATGGAGGGGAGCGGTGCTCCCCCTCCAGCCTCTGTGGATTTATGTGTATGTGGTGTAATAGGCCGGAGGGTGTAAATGATGATACACCCTCCGGGGGGTGGCATGTTGAGATGCGATTAAAATTGGAGGGATTAGTAGGGCAACTAGAGGTGGGAGGGCCGCCCCCACGCCACTACATAGTAACACAGGTGGCGGCCCCCTCCACCCCCAGCCCCACCATCCAGCCCCCCAAGGGTTGGGTATCGGTGTGTGGTGCATTTTGTGAGTGAGCCAGACCAGCTGGGAGTGGGGTGAAGTGAACATGTAGGAGGCCTGTCCAGTGTGAGCCGGGCCCGTCCGCGTGGCGGGCCACGCGAGAGGGTAGATGGCGCAGACGGGCAAGTGGCACTGCGGGCCCCGGAACAGCACAGTCGGAGACCCCCCCCCACGGCACCCCCCAGACCGCGCCGGCCCCGCGGAGCACGGCGACACCCCCCACCCCCGGGCACAGCCAGGCACCAACCCCATCCCCCGGCGCCCCAGGGGGCGACCCCCGCCGCCCGCCGGCCCGGAGCAACGCCACCCCGCCACCAAGGGGAGCGGCCGAGCAGGGGGGAAGCCCATGCCCGCACCAGGGCCAGCACAGGCCCACCCGGCGCCACGATACAACACTCTCCACCGGGAGGCGGCCCCGGCCCCCCCAACGAGAGAGGACGCCATCCACCGCCAAGCAGGGCCATCCCGCCAGCCACGGACCGGCAAGCCAGAGTACCGAAGCACCCCCAGCCCGGAACCGCGCCCCCACACCAACGGCGCCAATAGAGCCCCCCCCCCCCCCCCCCCCCCCCCCCCCCCCACGGAGGCAATCCCCGACGACCCACGCACCGGCACGAGACACCCCCCCCGACGCCAGCACACCCCGAACAACAGCGGGCCCGAGGCCACCAGCCCCGCCCCGCCCAAGGCTGCGCAGTGCCGCCACGAGCCGCGGCCGGTCCCCGGGCAGATGGCCGGAGAGCACCCCCCCGGACACGTAGCCCAAGGATCCGCCCCCGGGGCACCCCCGCCCCGGAATCGCGCCCACGGCGCCCGGTGCACCCAGCCAGCAGACCAGCCAATCCCAACGCGGATCCACCGGGCCAGGAACCATGCGCCGCGCCCCCGCACACCCGCCCAATACGACCCCTGGGGAGGCCCCATAGCACCCCCCACCCCACCCCTCTAGCCATAACGTCCACACCCCGGCCATTGCGGTCGTACAAAAAGCCCCCGAGGGGGCCCCGCCTGGCTCGTCGCGCAAGCGACATCCCTGGCAAAGGTGCGCCCCAGGGAGCCAAGCCAAGGACCCGCAAGGGCCGACGGAGCAACCCACAGCCACACCCCGCCACCCAGCAACCCAGGAGGCAATCGCCGACCCCGGGCAGCAGCCACCCCCAAAGCTACCCCCACCCCGGATCCCCCCGGACCGGAGCCAAGGACCCCACCACCCCAGGCCCCCCAACGAGACCACCCCCCAGCCAACCCACCCGGCACGGCACCGCCCGTCCCCCAGGCGGGAGCCACAGCCCCCCCACCAGTGCCCCAGGCCAACGGGAGCCCCCCAAACCCAACCCCACAGGATGGCGGGCGCAAGAGCAAAGGAGGAGGAGGGGGGGAGGACGAGACAGGGGGACAGGGAGCAAGGGGAAGGAGCGGCAGGGGAGCACGCAGGGCCCCAGCCCCAGAGACCAACCAGATGAGCATTGTAAGGGGCAACGGCGCCAAATCAAACAGCCCCGGGACCCCGTGAACACCCAGAAGGAATGCACACCCGTGCTGAGGCAACAAGGCACCCCGGCAACCCACCCCAGCCATCCTGACCAAGACCACCCCAGAGGCCCAAGGCGGCCCCGGCCTACAGTTGGGCTAGTGCGTTAGTAAAGAGTGGTGCTGGCAGTCGCTTGCAGGCTAGATCATCAGGCTTTTACAAATTTAGATTTAATGCAATTAAAAAAGGAGTCCAACGCTCCTCAAAGCACGTTATTTTTTTTTGTTTTCTGAGAGCAGACATCTTTTCCATGGAAATAAATTCTGTGAGGAGATTTTGCCATTGGTTTATGTTTAAGGATTTTTTGTCTTTCCAATTTAGTAATATTGTTTTTTTTGCTATGGCTAGTGCCGCAAGGATTGATTGTGATTGGTTTGCTGGAGGTTGAAGCATTGTCAGGTCTCCAATCAAACAAAGATTTGGAGATAAAGGAATCCTGTAGTCCAAAATGGAGGACAGTTTTTCAGTGATTAGAATCCAAAAGTGTTGCACTGGGGAGCAAAGCCATAAGGCATGTAAATAGGAATCCGCTGTATTCTGGGTGCACTGAGAGCAGATGTCTGTTGCTGAGAAGCCCATTTTATGCATTTTCTGTTGGGTAATGTGGGATCTGTGGAGGACCTTGTATTGAATTAGCTGAAGGTTTGTGTTTTTTGTCATCTTAAAAGTATTACAACAAATTTCTGCCCAGAAATCAGTGCTCGGGGTGATTGAGAGTTCGGCCTCCCACTTCGCGATTGGTAAGTAATTACAGTTAGTGTTCGAAAGCGCTCTGTATATTTTTGAGAGTTTTTTTGATTTTGTTGAGATTTTGTTCATATATATAGCCAGTTCTGGAGGTTGTAACGTAGTTAAGTCTAGTGGAGTGGTTTTCTTTATTGTCTCTGTTACTTGTAAGTACTGTAGAAAGTTACTTTTATTTATATCGAATGCTTGGGTTAGATTGTTATATGACCTGATCTTGTCATTTTCAAAAAGGTCTTGGAGATGAGTGATTCCACTCTCTTCCCATGTCTTCAGATAGAGTGGTGTTTTTTTATTTTTAAAAGTCGGGGTTGTGCCAGATTGGAGACAGTATACTAATTTTTAATTGGCCATTTGTGATGTCCAGGGCTTTCCACCATGCAGTCAGTGTGGAGGCAATTAGGCAATTAGACCCCAACACTACTTTAAATGTTGTGGAGCCCTGTCCATGGTGTAACCCCTGCCTAGCGCCCTCTAATTGCTGGATACAGGCACCAGCAGATGAACAAGTGGGTCAGATATTAAATGAATTGATTAATTCCACTTTTCCTAATACATATTTAATCAGAATCAGAATCAACTTTATTTGTCATTGCACATGTTACAGAGCAACAGAGCGACGAAATTTCATTTCAGTTTCATCCCGTCCAAGAAAACATCAAAAGACAATCACATATAACATGGGAGGACAGGAGCGGGAGAACTGTAGGTCGCCACAAGGGCGGCGCCTTAAATTTAGATATAGAATGTGAGACCAACAAGAGAAGAGGTGAAGGGAAAAGGCATTTTTTTAATCTGAATTCCCTATTGGGGAGGACAGTATAAAACTAGGCAAAAACCTCCTCAGCGTACATGCACCAAAACAAAACAAAGTCACAACCGAACTCGAGAACACAGCACGTGGGCAGGGGGTGGTGGGTCTGGGGTAAGGGGGATGAGGGATGAGGGCGGGGTCCAGGGTGGAGAAGAGGAAAGGATTGCCAGCCGTTGGGGGCGCAGGCATGCAGCCTCTTGTGGGTGCTTCACTTGCCTTCCCTGTAACTTGGGGCAGAGGGAGGGCGGACAGTCGGCCAACGAGGCGTTGAAACTAGAGCGTCTTTTTGCATAACACCAGGTGATGAGACAGCCTTGGGGAGCCGAGGTTGGCTTTGGAAGCCAAAAATATATAAGAGATGTGTTTTTGATTCAGGCTTGCTCAATTCCGTTAGCTTTGAGTCCCGGGTCTCCCAGCAGTTAGCCTTTTTTTAACTAGCAAGCTGAGCATTCAACTTCTCCAAGTTGGATTCAATTTCGCGTAAACTTTCCAAAAGCAGCTCCTGCTTGCTTGAGATCATTCATCACATGAGTGTTGAGAGCCATGCTCCAGAAATGACTGGCAGCCTTCCCAAAACAGCGGCCAACGTAATACAGACTTTGCGTTAGGTCAGAAAGCTCCCAGCTCCAATCAGCAGCATGCCTGCTCCCATTATTCTGATCGTGTAAATGTCTCTTCTATAGAAGGTATCGACAGACACACAACTCGCCACTTGTTCCAACGTACTGCTTGGACAGGCTGGCTCACCACTGCCCGATCTTTAATCTTACTTGCTTCTAAGTCCACACACATACAGACACACATGCACACGCAATTGCATAATTGATAATTAATTACAATTATGGCATATTTATTATCATAATTGTAATTTTAAGAA